>NC_091125.1:31634477-31941144 GCF_040183065.1 Periplaneta americana
TTATATAGCACTTGCGAAAGTATGATTTGTTATTAACAGTACGAGAACACTCGTACACGGTCAGCACGGCTGCTTGAAGAGGCAGCTCTGACACTTCCTACCTGCAAACGCTGGCTAAAAACTGTTTGCCCATTCATTGAAGTGCCTTTATGGCTGAAAACAGTGTAGGCATTGTGAAGTAGAGAGGGATTAAGCTGAAAGTTCCAAAGCCGTCCGTCCACACGTAAAAATAACAACACGCTATTAATTTCTGCGCGAGAGAATGATACGTTTGTGTTATGAAGATGAAGCAATGTGAACATTACCTTGGTTTTGCCATAATTTAAAATTTCATTGACTTGACAAGCTACAACAGTCCGGCCAGGAGAGTACTGCGGAGGGACGGTAGACTCATATGAATCCCTGACCTGTCATGTATTCACCTGGCATGTCACTAAACATTTTGAATAACTCATAAAATACACTAAAGGACTGGCGAGTTACACAAATATTTTTATGAAAAGATTCATCAATGAGCATTTTTTATACTATACAAGTTCTTTTGAACCTTTATAACGGCTAATTCCTTTAATTTCTCACACACTCAACATCACAAACAAAATTATTAATTAAAAAATATTTATACAACAGAAAGTTTAATCATTTTCAAAGTAAAAATAAAGTACGTAAACAAAACACGGTACAGTACATGGGTATTGCAGTGCTATACTTGCTTTTGAGTGTTTGCTATTAACTGCATGTGTTTTATACGCTCGCAGTCGAGGGTCTAACTCCCAACATCATTGGGAATGGTTTTTTGAGGATGGACGGTGCTGTGGCACATGGAGGGTATATTCCAAACACTCTACACAGACTTTTGATGGACGCGCTATGAGTTTTGAGAGGGTTTTCACAAGTGGAAAACTAACAACGCACCAGTTCCACATTCATTGATAGTGGATCAGCGGGTTAGTATGATGAACTCCCTGGATGTATGCTGCGCCACGGTTTAATTACAGCATTTTTAGTGCTTTTGTCTACCCTCATTGTGGTTTCATAGATTCGCTCATTATTTCTGAACCGAAATACGAAACTACTACTAAATTCAAATATCAGGTCACATGTTGCAGGTTTATTCTGTACTTCAAACCTGCAACTCAATGGAACAAAGAGATTATTGGAGAATGAATTTTCCTGTACTTTATTAGGCCTACATCATGTAACACATGACTAAAATAGTGAAATAAAATGTTATATATGTATAATAGAGAAATAAAATGAAATAAACATAATTAATATCAACATCATCGTCATCATTATCAACCTCCAAAGTCCGGATTCTTTGGATCGTTCTTTTATCACTTTCATCACACCTATGAGAATTTTTAATCAATATTTAGATGTTAGACAAGTGGGATACTGCATTAACATATGTAAGACAACACAGGACAATTTTTAAGACAAAAGACGCACATCCAGTATTGATACAATGAAGATAAATCCTAATAATGAAATGAAGTCCTCTTCTATGTGAAGGAAACGCTCTTCAAACTACTTAGGCCTACGTCACAGAGGAAAACTAAATATCCAGTCTTATGCAATAATATACAGGGTGATTCACGAGGATTTACCGTCACTTACGGAGCTTATTTCCGAAGAAATTCTGAGCAAAAAATGTCATATAAACATTTGTCCTAATCTCAATATTTTTAGCTGGGTCCAGCGCCGAAAGTTACCTAGGATGTGCTCGTAATGGGTTGAGGAAAAATCCCGGACAATTCTCAAGCAGGTAATTTGTCTCAACGAGGATTTGACCCCGGGTCCGCAGTTTTGCAGTCCTACATGCAGACCACTACTCCACACTGTGGACGTAACGCATCTGACAACTTCCTTTTTGCCTTGCCTTCTCTATTAGTGTAGCAATCACGAAGCTCCGAAACAATGGATATTTTTGTATATACAGTATGACGATTTAGAAGTCCAAAAACGTCACATTATGTCGAACATCTGAAAGTCTTGACTCACACTCATTGAAATGATTAGAAAGAATTCAGGGTCCAATACTTGATGGTTTGTTTAACTATTCTTTTTTTACTATACGCATGCTATTTTACACATGTTTTTTATATATGTGCAGAACTGCAATAATCGTAATGTATTAGTGTACAATTTGGAAACTAGGAACTAGGTAGAACTTATAAATCAGAAATTCATATGGAACATACCGGTAAATCTAAAGTAAATGGATACTATCCAAATCTACATATAGGCCTACACGGTTCGCCAGAGAAACGAGCGATTTTAAGGGGAGATTGTATGTATTTTTGGTAAAAAAAATATCGATTTTCTGTTTTTGTCTATTTTGATTGTGTAAAGATTGCTTAATCATCTCTCATTCTTATTTTGTGTCCAAACGTCCTAAAAGGCCTTTTAAATACCATTTAAATATCCAGCGCTACTAGAGGCACGCCCGTTTTTCTTTTCTACTAATTCTTCGCTCTTACATCTCTACAAGTAGGTTTAGTTCAATCTGTCCTCTAGTATGGTATAATTGGATGGGAAGGAGCAACATAATTTACACTTTCGCCATTTATATTGTTTAAAAATCGGATAATTAAAATTTTCTCAAACAATTAAATTGAATATCCAACAAATTTTATTTATTCCTGTTTTTTGTTTTACAAATTAAACAAATATATAGACCTAAATATACATTATTAAAATAGTCTAATAAAAATCGTGATAAATAAAGAACAACATGTGTACTCCAGAAGAAATATGACATGTTCTTTAGCTGAACCTCAATATTACAAAACCACAGGAATAAATCATAGCCAGAGTTACAGGCCAAGGTTATACAACTCTATTTCGTTAATAAATCCTGACCTAGGTTACTGTATTTTGATTTTAATAAATTTAAGAAAAAAATTAACTAATTATTTGGTATTCATGTCCTTTTTCTCCTTTTTCTTTTTCTTAATTTCAATATACTATTTAATCATTCCAACTTATATTCTGTTATTGACTTGACTCTCTACTTTTATATTCGTAATTATTCCTGTTTTATAATCATTTGTATCGGTTCTGTAATTTTATTGAATTTTCGTTATGTTTCATTTAGTACAAAACAGTTATTTATTACTCGATCGAGGCGAGTGGAACCGCGGGCGTAATGTGAACTATCGCGATGCGGTATTAAGAACGCAGGAGCAGTAGCGCCACGGCTCCGGGCTGCAGGACTCCACTGGCCTCGGTCGGGTAGTACCTATAGTAACCGCCCTCCGAACACGAGCTTGCTCAAACGGGCGTGCACTACGTCCATAATATGTATAGATTTTGTATTCTGTTTTGCAATAAATACTAAATACTAATGAAAACAACGAACGCGCTTAATCAAGAGAAATGCTGCTTCTAAGATCTATTAAAGACTATTCTAGAAATGGTAATGGTTCATAATAAGGATAAAAGATACAAAATAGAAGCTACAGAGAGTACCTAAATTGTAACAATTAAAAAATATGGATTAATTAATAATTAATAAAAATATGCGTTGATAAACCTCTTGATTATCCTTCAGAGCTGCTGTATTCAGAATTTAAAGTATTTGACTTCCATCAAATTTATAATAATGTATTACTGAATTTCGTATATAAAAACCGAAATATATATAATTTACATTCACATAAATATAAAACCAAAAGATCAGACAACATATGCTTGACAGTTCCTAAATGTACTTCAACTCTAGCATATAATCACAGTAGCAACTTCGGTCCAAGGCTTTATAACATGATATAGATAAATTCCCAAACATACAAATTTGCTAATGTTGCTTATTTAGAAAAATCTATTAAAAATTGCTGTTAACAGAGAAAATTTAAACTTCAATTATTGTGATATCTGTATGTTTTCTCCTTTTTTTTTATTACCTTTTACTCTGTTATTCAATAAAATGTCTTAACATTAACTTATGTGGAATGCCCCCTGATGACAAGTATGTAACTTACTCTTGCTGGGGGTGCTAGAGAGTTCTTATATTAAAAAAAAAATAAATATGTTGGCCTATCTTTGTTCTGGCAGTAAAATATTATTATCATTGTTATTATTACTATTATTATTATTATTAATTATAGATAATTTGTAATAATATAATTCCATTGCTGTATTTAAAAGTCTCGTGGCAAAAAACTGTATTCCGTTCTAAGAAACGCTGGATTGTGTGAAGTTAAGGCATGACATTTTTTTTAACTTATGTGGTATTACTAATAATATACGGTATTATTTAAATTAAATTGTTTATTCAAAAAAGATTTATTTTCGAGTTTTTCCAACGTGCTATGTATTCCAAGAACACTGAGGTCTCTCTCACTGTCTTTAATGCGTTTATATATATATATATATATATATATATATATATATATATAATATATATAGGCCTACAACACATTGTATAATATAGACAAAAGAATTTTGCAATAATATTTTGATTTTAATGTTCATATTAACATTGAGTCACGGAATAACTCGCCTGAAGCAGAAATACTACTAAATCAAATTTAATAACGCTGTAACGAATTTCCGCTGTAAGACTTGCTTTATTAAAAAGTTCTCTTTCGACTGCACACACAAGATTCTATTGTGTAATCGCCCAGTAACGTAAGTTAATATTTGCAAGTACGAATATGCATATAAAACCTCGCGTAGAATCAACCAACTCTGCCATGGTGTTTCGATACGAAATTAAGGAAGCACAGCTACAATTAATGCCTACAGCTTGTTTCTCTATGTAAGACGTGATATGATATAACTGCTTGCTAAGGGTAAACACCCCAAAGGCACCAGAAGTTTGATGAAGCAGTGGGAGTTGTTTGTTTATTATTCAGCACTTAACTTTGTCTGAAACCAAAGCTTTCGAGATAGCAATTCAGATACGAAAAGTATGGACAACTTGTTTTATTAGGTGTTTCAATGTTCCTTCCTAGATTAGATAACTTACTAATTTATGCAATTACTTCATTGGAAGTCTCGAAGGCATGTTATTGACACACTGAAATTTCCTTTAAAACAAGTTGTCTCGTTTCTATATTCCCTCAATCCCTAATTATAGAACTCTAAAATGAGAGCACTAGTTAGGATAAATATATATATACACCAATTACAAACAAAACAGTAGACAGAATTTCTGAACTTTGTGGGAATTGACGCTTACTAGCCAAACTTGGTGCTCCTAAGGAACTGAGATTAACCCATGAACTAAAGAGGTTGAATCTCAGTGTTTCACTTCACTGAGTCATCCTTCTGATTATTGGATAGTTACGTAGTACCAGTACAGTTAGGTCTGTATGAGGTGTCTAGTTTCGTTGTTGTTATTGTTATTGTTAGTAAAATAACATGTACAAAAATACAATCTTAATTCTTCCTTTGAAGGAGTAAAAAGTCGGGCTCAGGGAGTTATCTAAACACATACTTAACACAAATAAAGATAATTATTTGATATAAAGTGGGCCAAGGAAAGAAAAAAATATATATAGGAATAAATTAACTTAAAAAATACAATTTCAATTTTAACATTTTAATTCATAGAAATATATATATACATACATATTAAACCAATATATATTCTTTAAAATTAAATTCCCAACGCTATTTTTTTAATTTCTGATACTAAAATGTTCCAAATTTGGGTATTTTTCAATTATTTTATTATATAACGTTCGACCAAAGTAGGTACCATGGCTAAGAGCTGTGCTTGTAAAACACTTTGGTTCCTCTAATCGTATAAAATCGGATCTTTTAGTTCCATATTTATTATGATACAATTTGAATTTATTGCGATTTTTATGTATAAAGTTTAATAAGGCACTATAATAAATTTGTTTAATTTTCAAAGCATTAAAATCAGTGAACAAAAACTGGGATGAGTAATCAACTGGTTTATTAAGGCATATTTTAATTATTCTTTTCTGAATAAGTACAGTATTAGTGGAGTCAGATTAGAATTACAAACATTTCCCCACCCTATGGATACTGGATTGAAATAAAGTTATATAAATTAGACATAAAATATTAACTGGTAAATATGACCGAAGTATAATAAGATATAAATTGTTTTACGTAATCTATTACATAAGTATGTTATATGTTTATTCAATCATTATATATTACTTTTCGAGATAAATGAAAGAAATAGATATATTTATACTAATATTTCGGACTTCGCAGATTTGCGTTAGGGGTTGACTAGGATTCATTAACGTCTATTGAATTATGTGCACTCAGGAAAATCGTATATCATTCAGTAAAGTCATTTTTGACAATTAAGTTTGGATAAAGCAGGTTTTTATATAGCATCAACAAGAATATATTGTGGTGTCGTGATGATATTAATTCAATATCTTCCTCCACAATGAGCCACATTTTTTTCACAAGTTGAGTTAGCAATGGATTAAGGGTCTGTAGCTATTGAAGAATGTGTTGCTTCAAACTACTAGGGCATTCGATAAGTAATGGCAATAATGCTGTAAATCAGTGCTCTGGTGATCATTGAAATCTTGTACTACGTAATATATCAACGATTGTTTCGTAAATTTGCAATATGAAAAGTCTCGAAGTAGCCATATTTTGTAAATACAGAGGCTATTTCTGACTTGTAGTAAACAATACAGTCCTAAGGTACGAACAAAGGTGCTTCATAAGAATCTAAGTTGCAAGATAAAAACGTGTAACTCAGTGCTTTAGGGCATTATAAGAAATCTGTGGGAGAGAAGTCCTACTATAGTGAACTATTGCAAGTTGGGTGGAAGCGAGGCAATCGCTTTCAATCAAAAGTTGACATCCGGAAAGCTTCAGATTGATCAGTGAGAGAGATATCCAGAAATGCTGCAGATGGAGTCCACCGTCTTCCAAGAATTTGACAATGTATTGTTGACAATGTATTATTTGAAGTATGTAATATAAAAAGTAACCTAAATAAATTTAGTGTGGAACAGTAGCTATCTTTTCATTACTTTTCGAATGCCCTAGTAAATGGCAGTTTTGAAGTTTTTAAGGGAAAATATTTGCATTGGAATATATTCTAATCTGGTGTCAGGATCAATGTGCAATAGGAGCATGGAATCTAGATAGTTGGCTCTTTCAGGGCTGAGGCGGAATAGTTCGCTTGTCATCATCGAATTCACGAATGCCTTCCGGGCATCCTGTCAAATTTGGTCAGTCATCGCATATTATAATAGGGCCCTCAATAAGTACGAAGACCAGTTGCGTGACGAGCCCTCGAAAAGCCAAACCGAAGGTAACGTTTGATCGTGGGGATTGTATTTCACTCTGTTTTACTCTCCATCGCCGCGTATTGCCGTAAATATTGCGAGTTAAGCGTTACGTTTTTTTAATTGATATCAACTGCTAGATTATTTAGCGTCGATGAAATTGGTGATAGCTAAAAGATATTTGTCGAGATGAGACCGAGGATTCGCCATATATTACCTGACCTTTGTCTTAAAGTTGAGGAAAATCTCAGAAAAAAACCCAGCCAGTTAATCAGCCCAAGTAGGAATCGAACCAACGCCCGAGGCAACTCTGGATCATTACGCATGCACCTCAGTCGACGGTACTTTAAATGAGAGGATAGATAACTGACAGGAAGCAAAAGACTGTGACGAGGCTGAAGAATATACTAGATCAGGCTCCGCCAAGTCGAGTCAAGATCGCGAGAGGGCGTACAGGCCTACTTACGGCTTCCACTGCGGGCAGTACAGTTGTACACTGCAGTCTATCAGTGGTGGAACCTATCGAGGTCGCTTGGGGGCACCGGTTCACTGCATTTTGCACCAGGAATATTTATGTGCTAATGGATGTTGTTATGCGAACAATTAATTTCATAAGGTCTAAAGGACTCAATCACAGGGACTTCAGGGCACTGCTTGATGGTATTAACAGTATGGGGATTTACTCTACCATACCGAGGTAAGGTGGTGAAGTCGAAAAATTCTGGAACGTTTTCTCGCACTTAGAAATGAAACTGCCTTATTTATGGATGTACATGGGAAACCTGTTAGAAGCCTTGGATATGGAAGAATACATAAGAATAATGCAACAATTGTGCGAAGTTTCGAACGTAGATTTGAGGATATTAGAGCTCTTGAACAACAATTTAAGATATTTGCAATATCTTTTTCAGTGAGTGTCCTGGATATTCCTGCTGAACTACAATTAGAAATACTTGATTTACAAAGCGATATTGAGCTAAAGGATAAGTATCAAAACAGAAAAAGTATTAACCATTTCTATACTTGTTTTCCACGAGAAAGGTTTCCTAAACAGTACAATCTTGCTGCAAGAACGTTGTAAATGTTCGGGACAACCTACGTATGCGAAACACTGTTTTGTTTAATGAAGTTTACAAAGTCACGTCACAGAAACAACTAAGTGATGAACAATTGAAAGCATGTTTGCGATTGGCTGGTACTAAAACAATAGCTCCGAGAATTAAATAGCTGCTTACTAACAGAAAACTGCAAAAATCGCAGCGGATCTCTGATGTTTAAGAAAAAGTACTATTATTAGAGAATTGTATTTGAATAACAACGTTTGTACTGTTGTTTTATATTGTTAATTGAATTGTATAGCAATGAGAAGAAGACAAACAGTATATTAATCTGTATAAAAGTGTATATTTTGTTTTGTTTCATTATTGTGCAAACATGCAAAAATTTGTTTCGTATATAGTTAACTGTACAAAATTGTATAGAGTACTGTTTTTCAGTATAGTGCAATTAACAGTGAAAGCGTGCTTAAATTAAAAGCTGAAATTAATTTACATTCTTATCACAAATTTGGTTCACATACAAGTTCTTAGCTCCGCCACTGTGGAAGCAGCTACCCTTGCCCGCAGCCGTACGTCAGGGCTTGAGGGTTTGTACGTACGCACGAGAGTGTAGTCACTTGACGGTCCCTGTACTAGATGATACACAACATTAAGATATATGGATCGTATACGGAGACGAAGAGGAAGGCGAAAAGACTGGAGAATGCTGGGTTTGAATTGAAGCTACTGCCGTTGGACAGAAAACTATGCACGAATTTTACAAAGTTTTCATCTTTGAAATATTTTGCATTTCCTTTGGTTTCTTTTACGCACACAAAAAGCACATATACTTAATATATGGTCTACGTATGTATGAATGGATGGAAGTCTGCATAATGTGTATGTACTTGTTGGCAGTCTTATACTTTCACAATCTTGTCCTCCCTGTAATATGATTGAAATGTAACGCAAGCGTCCACATTTCCTGAGAGACAATCCACCTTTCATCTTGCATTATAATGCTCGTTGTCATGTCGCAGGAGCAATGGCTGAATTGCTACAGAGATGGGATTGGGAAGTATTGGAACATCCTCCGTATCCCCCTGACATGAGTCCTTGTGACTACGACTTGCTTCCACGGTTAAAGAACCACTTAGATCTAGAGGTTTCTAGATATTGCACCAGTGCTTCATGCAGTAGGGCAGTCCATCAGAGATATCAGCAGAAACAACCTTTCTAACGGCATTCAACGGTTACCAGGATTTGGAAAAAGATGCAGAAACATGCTGGTGATTATATTGAAGGGATGTAAATGTGTTTTCCATATAAGTTCAATAATATATTTGTACTGTCTATGTTAGCACTACTTTATTCACAAGGCTCGCATAATTATTGTTCGATTCATATTTCAGCATGTCGTTCATGACTTCGTCGTTCTTTGGGAACATGTTCAATACCCTGTAGGGATTCTATCTTAAACTTGGAGAGTCAGGAGTTTGATTTCGGAGTTGTCTTGCTGGACTTCGAATCTCTTCTGCTCATTGTAGAGTGTTTTTTGGCTTCCCTCTCCTCTTGTGGACTGATAGTAGTTAATTCTCACAGTTGACCGTCTGGATCATTGAGACCTTCCGCCACGGCAGGGCGACATTCTCGGGGGGATTTAAAGTATACAACAGAAGCAAAAACGTAGACGCCTTGGCTGAGCACTGGCTTACAATAACTGCGGTCTCGAGTTCAAATCTCAACGATGACGGAGTATATTTGAAGGGTTCAGAGCCATAGTGGGCCAAGCGTCATTTATTAAAAAGGGAGAAAGCAAGGGTTAAAGTTATGTGAATACCATAGTTTAATGAAGATTGACATATCATTTAGTTTTAATGTGTATACTTTATTTTACTTGCTATATGTTTCCATTAAATTATGGTAATAACTTAATTTTAACTCTTGTTTTCTACGGTTTTAGTAACTGGCGCTTGGCCCACTATGGTTCTGAGTCCTTCATTTATGGTAGACAATGTCAAGGTAGTGAGGTTTTATCTCAGGCTTTTCTTGTTTTTTTCCGCGTCATTCCACTAACATTATCCACAATTATTCTTTCATAATAATCTTAATTTAGAAAACAGGAAACTACTTGTATTTGCGTGGCGCCGAATCGTTTGTCTGTCATGGTAGATAGATGATAGTGGTGCAGAATTATAAATTTCTCATATATCTGCATAAGATTCACCGGAGCACACAAGGTTCTTGCCCGCCTGATTACGATATAACAACACATGCAGATCTGTTAATTGTGGCAGACCACCACCAGAAGTATGGTGTATACGGATTTTATGACTATAGAGGATCGCGTGGCATGCTGGATGAATTAGCCGGTGAGCTGGCTTAGCCGAGTACCACAATCGGCACGAAACTCTTTCCATCACTGGCGCATAAAAATACTATTTGGGCTGAAGATTTGAGAGATTCTCCAACTCTCGCACTGTAAGCATTTTATACCATTATACTTATAAGCAAAAACGAATCGCAATATCGAAAACCTTAAAGAGATGAACGCCTTGAGAAATTGCCAAGAAATGACATCTCAAAGGAATGAGAAGCTTTGACCATGAACCATAATACAAGTAACTCATGAATATACAGAGTGAGCTGTAAGCAATGCCATTAATTTTGGGGGATTATTCTTTGAAATATTTCAAACAAAAAAGATTAATATAATTTTCTCGTTTTTTGCTTCTATTTCGAGATAAACATGATTTATATGATACATTTCGTATCGTGTTTTTGGTAAGTCATTGATTTAATTCCCAGTATGTTCAGTGAGATTAAGAGAGCAGTGTATTATGATATAGGCCTAAGTGATTGAAACTGTTTTAGTTTTGTCCTTTAAATGTGCAGAAATTTGATCCGAACAAATGTTACATTGAAAAGTTCCTTTTTAGAACGAAAAGTTACGTTTGTTAGAATGAAATTTCTGCACATTTAAAGAACAAAACTAAAGTTCTTTCAATCATTTATTATCATAATACACTGCTCTGTTAAATTGACTGAGCATATTGGAAATTAAATCAATGGCTTTCCTAAAACATGTTATGTAATATTTCATATGAAACAATTTTTATCTCGAAGAGGAAGTAAAGATGAGCAAAATTGTATTAAGCTTTTTTTGTTTGAAATATCTCAAAGAATAATCTCGTGAAATTAATGACATTCCTTACGGGTCACTCTGTATATGGCTCTGTAATGAATACTGCGTCTTAGGCTACTAACAGGTACTACTCACTTACGACCTACGAATTAATTTTTAATTATTTCAGCTTCGAGTAAACTTACGAAATGATTTGGGAACCATAATATAAACTTAATGTCTATTCTTCGATGGATCCATTCATTGACTCAAGCTCCATTGGAACATTTTCAACACTTCCTAACTTGCAGGTTCCCTACAGTGGCTGGGTGGTCAGACCTTCGGTGTCTCACGCAGGCAGTCCGAGTTCGAGTCGCGATTATACCTCGGACTTTTAATTTAAAAATCCATATTGACACTTGTGGCGGACAAGGTCACAGTTGGGGTTTCTCTTGGCGTTCTCCCGTATCCCCATATTAGGCATCTGCATCATTCCTTGAACATTTCCCCATTTCGTTATCATTCCAATATCGACTGGAGGCGCACGGAAGGGGCTGGCCTGGGGACGAGCGGGGTTGTCTACTCGAAACCTGGGTACGCAGCGAACCTTACTGTAGTCAGCCGGTGTGGGTTTGGAAATGCGCCTAGTTTGAGGGTTAGCGCAATAGATCGTAAAATGTAGCAGCACTGGGTCATAGTGCCTCCCCCTTCTCGAAAATTCCATTCCATTTCCAACATGCAGTGTCTTAAATGTTGAAACTGGATTTTCCCATTATTGGCTAAACATAGTACATGCGGTATTTAATCATTTGGAGTTACCACCGCTTTCAGGCGAAAACGTGAGAAGGAAAATAATATCGTTCTAGGCCTATATCCTTTATAATGTAGTCGTTATAAATAGTTAAATGAAATGGATTAACCGTCTACTAAAACAGTAGATGGGAGGACAGGAAGAGATGTTCGAATGGAGTTATATGATATAATAATAATACTTACAAATGGCTTTTAAGGAACCCGAAGGTTCATTGCCGCCTTCACATAAGCCCGCCATCGGTCCCTATCCTATGCAAGATTATTCCAGTCTCTATCATCATATCCCACCTCCCTCAAATCCATTTTAATATTATCCTCCCATCTACGTCTCGGTCTCCCCAAAGGTCTTTTTCCCTCCGGTCTCCCAACTCTCTATATGCATTTTTGGATTCGCCCATACGTGCTACATGCCTTGCCCATCTCAAACGTCTGGATTTAATGTTCCTAATTATGTCAGGTGAAAAATACAATGCGTGCAGTTCTGCGTTGTGTAACTTTCTCCATTCTCCTGTAGCTTCATCCCGCTTAGCCCCAAATATTTTCCTAAGCACCTTATTCTCAATACCCTTAACCTATGTTCCTCTCTCAGAGTGAGAATCCAAGTTTCACAACCATACAGAACAACCGGTAATATAACTGTTTTATAAATTCTAACTTTCAGATTTTTTGACAGCAGACTAGATGATAAAAGCTTCTCAACCGAATAATAACACGCATTTCCCATATTTATTCTGCGTTTAATTTCCTCCCGAGTATCATTTATGTTTGTTACTGTTGCTCCAAGATATTTGAATTTTTCCACCCCTTCGAAGGATAAATCTCCAATTTTTATATTTCCATTTCGTACAATATTCTGGTCACGAGACATAATCATATACTTTGTCTTTTCGGGATTTACTTCCAAACCGATCGCTTTACTTGCTTTATAATAATAATAATAATACTAATAATAATAATAATAATAATAATAATAATAATAATAATAATAATAATAATGCCAACGCCAACAATGTACCACAAAATATAAATGTAAAACACATTGTAAGAGGTATGAAAGATAAACGTGGAAGTGAAAATTAGCCTATTACAGGCATTTGTAAATTCAATTTTATTTAGTTACTTGTGACGGTCTCAATAAGGTTGGGTACGATTTTTGCCATTCTTTATTTCTAAAGACGATCCAACTTTCGAAACATTGTGTGCGCTCTGTTTCTTAGATAAGGTAAAAAGTCGAATTTTAAGCCTTGAATAGGCCTAATCCATTATTCCGTTCTCTTCCTTTAAAATGTTTTGCTAGCTTTCATTAAAAAATTCTTCCTGTGCTTGAAACTGTGTACTTGAGCACATCTAAGGTCCATCTCCATCTTTTTTGTATTTCACACGTTCATTTTGTATGTTATTATAAAATCACGTAAGATATTTTTATATTTGTAATACACACACAGAGTACGTTGTTACGTGGAGATGGATTTTATTATTACCAACATCATCTATCGTTTTGAAACAATAAACACTGGCGTTCAAAGATATCTGACCATCTGTCAGATTGTGTAAGCCAACTTTCGAACAACGGGATGACAGAACCAAAGATGCAGAAATTGACTAATTTTGAAATAGTTCCGCTAGTTTTCAATAGGTGTCACTATTATTGGAACGAGTAAAAATGTGTTGGGGAAAATGGTGATGTAGATTAAGTATAAATTATTATAATAATATTAACAGAATGAGCGATTTCCCCCTTAACCTAGTGCGTTTTGCAAGCATTAAAGGAGGGTGAAATTTTGAATTCTATAAAGCGTGTATATTTGTGTACGATTGGCGACACTGTCTGTTATCTTCGCTATCTATTCATAGAAGTGATAACTAAAAAATCCACACTTACACGGACAAATTATTATCGATCATTATCGATTATTAGGTATCATGTATCTTTGAACGCCAGTATACACATGGTTCCGAATTTTTCTCTTGTTTTTTAATTAACGAAATCAAATAACAGGCGACACTTCAAACCCTAACACTTCTAAACTCATTGCAAAGTTTCGCATTGATACAATATCAGGTTCCATTCATATCAGTACTGACAAACGAACAGAATAAACTAATAGACGCTTGGAAGGGATGGAAGTTTGGCTGGCATGTTTGCCTAACGACAATTAAAGGGAACCGCGCTTTTCTGCTCTTCTGCCATGGACGGGTAGGGGGCTTGCTCACCCTTGTTTTCATTTAGAGAGTAAAACAAAATTCAAACCTAAAAGAGTTTGTTTTGCGTGTTGATTTGCTAAATAACATCGCACTGTTATTTAAGCAACACCAGCTCCAACCCTCGCCATGCAGTTGATGCGTCACGTTCGCCCTCCACCGCTACTACCGCCACCATCACCGCTGCTAATGGGGAGACTTCAATTTGCGGTCAGCGACAAAACGTTCAACAGTTACGCCCCTGAAGTGCAGAAATATTGCTCTTTTACTAACCATTTCGACTGCAAACGACTTTCCTATCTGGCCAGCTTGACCGTTACGTAGACTTCGCAAGTTAGCTCCAGGGTAATGAGATTCTCAAGTTACTCAGATTTCAGTGACCTTCTAGGACAAAAGATGCTTTGTGCGTACCATTATCATCGCTTTTGGGTGCGCGAATAATCCCGTTCAAGCTCCGGTACTTGCACATACCTACTATCAACCGATCGATAGTATTCGCTGTTAAGACTTGTGATGGATGTGATGCCCTGCCTCACACTAACGAATCTTCCGTAGTCTGCACTAATGTATTACTATAAAAGGTTTATTCTGCTCTCACATAAATATTTATGTTTATGTATGCATGTATGTGTTTATGTATGTATCAGTGGCGGTTCTTCGGGGGAGGGAAGGGAGGAACGTCCTCCTCACATTTTTGTTCTTTTGAAAGTAAATACCGAATAAAATATGTGCCTTGAAATTCGAGGAAGATTCGATAATTTTTAAGTTCACAGCTATAAAAAAACCTCGGTTGATCGAGTTTTAAACGACGCGCGCTCATGGGCTGCTAGAAAGCTGCGAGAAAGATGCGAGATTGTTTGTGTAGAGGAAAGTCAATCCATTCCTCCTTTATTACAGTTTACAGACATAGACAACAGCGCACTAGCGGCCAGAGAAAGAAGCAGAGTTTTAAAGCAAGTAAATGAACGGATAGGGAGGAGATCCTCCTCTGAATCAGCGCATGGGCGGGAAATAGAAACTGACTGGTCGTGCAGCAAGCTCGCTACCGCTGCCATCTAACGATGTTGCATTCAACCAGACTATAACACATCTAAGAGGAGGCACAATAAAAACAGTTTTAACGTAAAGCTATGAAAGACACCATATAAACTTTTTTTTTTTAATTAAAAATCGAAAATATTATTCATTGCACTTTATATAGGCTACTATTCATGGTGTGAAACTTTGAAGGATATTTGAAAGTTAAAGTTGGGTTTATATAAAACAAAGAGGAAGTAGTTAGTTCTACATTACTATCGCAGATCTTTCGGCCCCTGAAATTCACTTCCATTCATTGTCTACTAGATAGGGCAACAGCCAAGTTGTCAGTTTTGTACAAATATATTTGAAATTGAAGGAGGTACTCAAAACTGCATTATTTTTAACATTAAAAATTAATCGGGAATCGGCAGCTTTGAACAATAATGGTAGTATGACTTTACAAGACCTGACATTCTTCAAAAGCTTGTGAAACTGAACTTGTAAAATGTACATGTGTGAACACAGACCACGTGGGTGGGTGTAGTGTTCTCGCTTTCCTCAGATTATTTCCCATTCCCATTTCCGTAAAACGATTCCGATTACGTGCTAGTAGCTATAGTCTCTACACGTGTGATGCTGTAGAGTGCGCGAAAAATGCTGCGAGGTTGTGAATTTCCTTGTAACTGTTAATTTTTGCAATTATTCAACAATGACTCGAAGTGAAATCATAATATATTTTGGAAAATTTAGGAAACTCAGTTTACAAGAACAGTATTGCTATACAGAAGTGAAGGCCAACCCCAACACTACCTGGTCTTACATGTATGTATGTAGGCTAATTTGTAGCAGGTGTTATTTCGTGCTGTTAACGTCTTTCCTCCTCTCCAGAAATACGCAGGAGCCGCCACTGGTATGTGTGTATGTATACATGCATGCATTTATGTATGATTATGTATGTATGTATTTATGTATGCTTGTTTCTTTGTATATATACATGATTATGTATGTACAGTAAAACTTGGTTATAGCGACCTCGTTTTGTGCGACACCTCTCCTATAACGTCAAATATTCTGTGGTCCAAACTAATTCCCCATAAGACATATGCTTTCCTATCTTGCTTAATGGAACAAACGTATATGCGTCTACCTCGCATATAACGTCATTTTCAACCTCAGTTTGGAATAAGATTTTCTAAGAACCAAAGTATTTTGAGAAATATTTTGTTGAAATCTGGCCCTGACAAATTCTTTACTGTCCCCTTCTGTCATAGACCTCTGGAATGCAGGCGGATTCCCCACCCCATTGTAACCTGGCCGAATTCATGCGGTATTAGGTCAGTTTCGACAGGAAGTTTTCACTATACGCATTTTAACGCAGTATGGGCACTAAAAGAAGTGAGTGACGCTTTAGAAGTCATCAGAATTATGAACATGTTCTATGAAGCTAGGAAGGGAGTAGTGAAATTGCAACTGAAATTATGAACATAGAACGTAATTTAGAAAGTGTGTATTGGGCAAGTACGAGACAACAGAGTAAAATGACTGATTACTTTACTCCTAAGTAAAGTAGTTTGGTGAGTACTGAACATACGGTTTTAATACAGAATACTCTATTTATAATTGTAGGCCTACGTGTATTTTATTATGTTCGTGGTAGGCTTAAAAGTCAATATATAAATCTAAAATAAGTTTAATTAAGTTTGTTATTTTTCATTTTCCACCTTACTAGATTGATAATGTGAATCTTGGTTACAACGACACTCGTTTATAACAACATAATTTTAAGGTCCATTGGATGTTGTTATAACCAAGTTCTACTGTATGTATGTGCTTGTCTCTTTGTATATGTACTGTACATGATTATGTAGGCAAGTCATTAGTAAGAAAAGTTTGTTATGACATTAATTATATTGCCACCGACGTAGCTCTGTCGGCTAAGGCACTTGTCTGTCGATCCAGAGCTGAGCTCGGCCGTGGGTTCCCACTTACGCTGATTACTACCTGGTTGTGTTTTTTTTTTTCAAAAATTTTCCCAAACCAAAAGACGAATGTCAGGTAATCTATGGCGAATCCTCGGCCTCATCTCGCCAAATACCATCTCGCTATCACCAATCCCAACGACGCTACATAACGAACTAAAAATACTAATTATTTATTTTCCATTATTGAAAATAAATCAGTATGTACTAATTCGGTTCAACGGCGTGCACGTTGTACTGCTATATAAACTTCCTACATAGGCATTTCGTTACGAAGACTCTTAAAGTAACTTGTATATTCACTATCACATTCCTCTTGGAGAAATGTATGGTAACAATACAACTCACAATTCAGGAATGAGTACTGCAAATTATAAGCTATAATTATGAAGGTTAAAATGTAGATTAATATCCACTTTAGAAGTGACTCTTGAAGACCTACCATGCCTGTTAAGAAAATTACCATTACGTTTCAAGTTGAGAATCATATTAAATGCAGACACTTGTACTGGTGATGTAATTAATTTATGAGAAATTTCCGAAAATAGATCGTTACATTTTAATCATATTGCAGAGAGGACATGATATACGAAAGTACCAGATTGTTAACATGTACAGCTATGAAACAACAAAGTTGCCGCAATCGTGAACAGCGAATATTTTCTAAGTCCACTTCGGATAACAGTGATGTTACTTACTTACAAATGACTTTTAAGGAACCCGGAGGTTCATTGCCGCCCACACATAAGCCTGCCATCAATCCCTATCCTGTGCAAGATTAATCCAGTTTCTATTATCATGTCCCACCTCCCTCAAATCCATTTTAATATTATCCTGCCATCTACGTCTCGGCCTCCCCAAAGGTCTTTTTCCATCCGGTCTCCCAACTAACACTCTATATGTATTTCTGGATTCGCCCATACGTGCTACATGCCTTGCCCATCTCAAACGTCTGGATTTAATGTTCCTAATTATGTCAGGTAAAAAATACAGTGCATGCAGTTCTGCGTTGTGTAACTTTCCCCATTCTCCTGTAACTTCATCCCTCTTAGCCCCAAATATTTTCCTAAGCACCTTATTCTCAAACACCCTTAATCTCTGTTCTCTCTCAAAGTGAGAGTCCAAGTTCCACAATCATACAGAACAACCGGTAATATCACTGTTTTATAAATTCTATTCCTTCCAGTGCATCCTTCAATATGCAGTTCCTTCTTAGCCTTTTACCAAGCTTATTTCTCTTTATCTTCCTGATCAGTTTTAGCTTTATTCTTTCTTCACCCATACTTTCCAAATACGGCTTCATTTCTTACTTTGTCTGTTCATTTCACAAGCTCGAGTGCGCTCTATTCATCTCCATATCCACATATCAAATGCTCCCTGTCTTTTCTCCTCACTCATCATAATGCCCAGTTTTCTGCCATACACATTACCACTCTACACTCAAAGCATTTCACTAGTCTCTTCCTTAGCACTTTTTTCAAAGGTGCGCAGAAAATTAATTTTGTATTTTAGAGGAATTACGCATAGACCTAAGATATTTTCTCTTGGACGGATCGCTTTCGTGGTGTTATTAGTTGAATGGCAAGTAATATAGCCTAGTTTCTGCCATATTACAGTGTTGAACAATATATTTTCATCGAGCAAGGTGACTGAGGAATAACGCAATGGACTCGCAGTCTGGAGATACCGGATTCGTTCCTGATATCGACCAATCTGGTCTAGGTTTTTTTCTGTGGTTTTCCTTGACTGAATATAACTAATTTCAGTTAAATAAAGGCGAATGCCAGATTGAATCCCATTTACCACAAAATAGCGGACATAGTACTACGATGACAAGATTCCCAACAATAGAACTAAGCCTATAGACTGAAAGTAAATACAGATCAAAAATATGTTCACATGTATACCAAATATAAGTAATGCTTGTCATAAACGGCAATATAATACTCGAGTTCAAGTGTTTAAACTTAAACAGAAAATTGTTTTGAAAACTAGCTAATAGCATTCACGGCCGACTTGATATTCCCTTCGCTTTTTTGTAAAGGAAAAGCGAAGCGAGCATCAAGTCGGCCGTGTTGCATTTCAGAATAAAACAAAACACATACTACAGTAAACAATATTACACGAAGGCAATGATCTGCAAGAATGCTGACATATTTAGAGCTCAAATTAAATTGTTTATTAAAAAATTAACTTAATAAAAATAATTTATAGGTTCGATTCTGTGGTGTGTAATTTTCTGGGTACAGCTGTGTATTGGATATTAAAAACTACAAAACTTGAGGTGGTTTAATGACATTATTACCATTAGAAATGAAATATTATTGTAGTTAATGCCATGATGTGACTATTTTTCATTAATTATACATATTAATGCTATATTGATGATATGAAAGTGAAACGTTTTGGGGTTATATAAGTAGATGTGGAGAATAACTTAAATTAGATTTTTATTTCTATATTTTACTGAGTGGTGGCTATATAGTATATGTTACTGAAAGCTATAAAACTTACTTAAGATAATAATATTATTAAAAATCAAATATTTTTATAATCATTAATCAAGTGGGGTTGGGTCTTTTTCATATATTTAATGGCAGTGTGGTGTAGATATTTATATGCGTGGTTCTCTTCAGTATTGGCTCGAGATAGAGTATCTTTCATTGTTATGGAAGTAAATAACTTTCCGAATGTCTGGTATTCTTCATTAAAAATAAATCTGAAAAATGTTTATTTGGACGTCTAAGAACTTAGTTTGCAGCATATGCTGCACAAGCAACTAGTTTACTATAACCCCACAATTTATAATTATTGAAGTGAGATGTCTTTCTGTTTGTATTGCAAAAAAAATATATCTTAGTGTACTGTGTTGAAAATAGCTTTATCTCCTTATTTCAGTTCATAATATATTGTTCTGTTTCAGCATGCAAGGAAATAGGCCGAACAGAAATATTATTTGAATATGATGAAAGCTGTGACATATAGACACTAAAAACAATGAAAAGAAAAATAGTCAGGTAATAAGGCAGTTAAATGCTTGAAAAAGGAATTTATATAGGCACTAAAATACAAAATAGGCTGTTAATTGGCACTTATTACAATTCAATTATTATTTTCAAATTATGGTAAGTGAAGGTATTAACGCCATAAATTAACAAAATGGGTTACAAATGCCCAGTAATATGGACAATAATATTGATATTTTAGATATTAATCACTTGCAGCCTTTCATATGGAATGTACTGTACATTTCAAAAGTTGTAATTGTGACAAGGTTTTACAACAATACAAGTAAATAAAAGTATGACGCATACTGGCGCTATTACCAGCAAAAAAGGTAATAACGCCACTTATTCTTTTTAGAACAAAGAAACATGTTTATAAGCAAAAGTGTCAACGTAAGATTATGATATAGAATTAAACAACTATAAATGGTTAAAAAAAAAATCCTCAATACTCATTACCAGATAACTTTAAAAGTTCAATCAGGGTCACTGTCATTGAAAAGTGCACAACTGTCCAGTTTGAAGAGTCCAGTTTCTTTGTGCTACTCATGTCACAGGTTTCGTGGTATCCAAATCCAGTCGAATATCCTTAAATTAGAGACGATTAAACTGAAGTTTATTCTTGCAGCTAGATGGCGTTATTACCTGCAGTCGCAAATTCTATTTTAAATGAATAATTACCTACCATAATATAATATTATAAATTTTAAAACAACTCCATTCCACTAAACATAAGAACACATATAAACGAATTTCTCATAACATTTTATCGTTCACTATATTTAAAATTCAATTATCTGTACTTACTTAATGTAGAATACAATATTCACGTCACTCGACAATCAGCTCAAGCAAGAACTTCTCCAATTAAAGATTGTTAAACTCATATTAAAGACAGAAATACGTTTCCTTGTTGGTTCCAGGTGTTTAAGAAAGGTTCCTGTAAACACCACACTTGCCTAACTAGGACTGCCAACGCAGATTTTCAAGTAACTAATTACAAAATATTAGATGGCGTTATAACCTGCATGGATTTAATACCCTCACTCATCCTAATCTTTGTGATGCTTTTAGCAATGTGTAAAGTTACTGTCGTGGTGAAAACAATGCACAATGCATTTTTCCAAATTCTCCATTGCAAAGGAAGTTCTTCTATTACTAAGAATATTCTGAAATACATTAAGGCCCAGTTGTATAAGACTCCCTGACTAAAGATCAACTTTGATCGAAGATCGAAAAGTAAACCGAGTTCAGACACTTCTTCTATTGTATAAAACTTTTCTGCGATCAAATTACCTTGGTTCAAATGCAATCTAAGTTCACGTGAAAAGGATTTGGCAACATCGCATAAACAGGTGAAATACGTGATGCGCGGACCATGTTATACAGGTTTGTTCAGTGTTGCCAATCTAGCGATTTTAACTCTTTTTCAACAACAATTTCTTTTAACTTTTATATTGCTTAAATAGGGAATTAGTGACCTTTTTAGCACCCCATAGTGACAAAATTTAATCTTTCTTTGTTGATAATGAGAAATCTAGCGACTTTACAACTACTTTTTCGCGACTTTCCGTATTACACTCTGTTGGAGACACTGGTTTTTTTTTTTTTGCAATGTAAATAATGGCGGACAATAAGATGAAGGTTGACTGTTCTCCAAGTTGTTATCATGTTATGGTGTTTGATACTGCTAAACATAATAAAGCTTTATAAAACGACAATTTTCGTTTAGTAATACAGTTAATTGAACATTTATGAATGTACCTATCATATCCATTAATAATTAATGGTTGTTATAAACATAATATAATTATAGATTATGTTATTTGATACTGCTGAACACGATAGAGCCTTATAAAATATAAGAATGTTTGTGTATTAAGGCAAGAAATTGAAAGAAATATATATAAATGTACCTAACATATCTATTAATATTAATGATAATGGATATTTTATTTGCACAATCTGTCACTCGTATATTTCAAACAGAAAAGAAATAACTGAACTTGGATCATCTAACTTAATAGGAGAAATTTCTTCAGTCAAAGTTGACTTTAGTTTGAGACAAATTAATCTCAGATTAGACTTTATACAACACAAAATTCCAAGTTCAGCTGAAAGAATGATCAATTTAACCTCTGATCTAAGATTAAATGGTTTATACAATCGGGCCTAAATGTTCTTTAAACCTCACAAGATGTGAGTAACCCGATGTGGCTTCAGTCCGTGCAAATTGCTGCACCTTTCCACGTAGTATAGCCTCTATTTTCATTACTGTATCCTATCTAGGAATCCTATCTTTACAGCCTTCTCCATAGTAGCATCTCCACTCTTCAATCTTTCGTGACGTTAAGTTATATTTTGCATAGTGTGCACTGAACAGGGTCTTGCATTTTTGTTAAGGCCCGGTTTTATAAATACGGTTAATCTAAAGATTATGTTAAAGCTAAGTTAAACCTAACCATGAGTTTAACTCAACGTGCCGTATTACAGAGTCTCGGTTAAGTTAAACCGTAGTGGAAAACGACTGGTATTACTACTAGGAAAGAAAAGACAACGATCGCAATTGTTTAATTATATTATTGACTAGCCGTACCCGTGCGCTCCGCTGCACCCGTTAGAAATAAATATAAAGTAATTACATAAAAATAGGACATTTGATCCAGGGAACATTCGTGTTTGCTAGAAGGATAAATCGTTTAATATGTTACTTAATTTAAATTGCATCCAAATAATTAAAATGCGATCATTTTGGTCCAGAGACCACTCATTGGTGCAATGACACTTCCTTTAACATGTTTCTAATTTTTATTACATGCAACCATAGTTTAATGAACATTGACATCATTTAGATTTATTGTGTATCCTTTATTTTACTTGTTATAGGTTTCCATTGAATTATGGTAATAACTTAATTTTAACCCTTGTTTTCTACGTATTCAGTAAATGGCGTTTGGCCCACTATGGTTCTGAACTCTTCAAATAACTTATATTATATTATATATATATATATATATATATATATATATCAGAAGCTACTGTAATAACATTATAGGATTATGTCCATCTAGAGAAACTACAGTTTCCAATGATGAAATAATAATTAATTATACAAATCGGTTAATTTAGCTTATAGACGAAGTCATTTGTTTTTTATTTCATTATACGGCCTTAGATGGCAGTTATTTTAATTTTAAAACTAATTTATCTCATTAAATATCAGTCCTATCAAAATATTTCAAGGAATAAAACTTATCGCAAATTATTTTTAAAGAAACTTTTATTATGTAATATTTTTCACAAAAATCAATAATAAGCGAGATATTTCGATTTATTTAATTCAGGTCCCCTTATAACCCCCCTTTTAAATAATGTATTTTGAATGCCATACAGCCTAAAATCTAAGTTACAACGAACATAATTTATATTCCAATTTTCATCGAAACCGTTCATCCATTATCGCGTGAAAAGGTAACAAACATACAGACAGACAGACAGACACACATACAAACAAAAATAAAAAAAAAGCGATTTTCGGTTTCAGGGTGGTTAATTATATATGTTACGACCAATTAATTTTGGAAAATCGAAAATTACCAGAAAAATTTCGGCTACAGATTTATTATTAGTATAGATTTAAAATAGCCGACGCTCGTGGAGAACCTTCATTAAGAAACATCTTTGTTCTTCGATATCAGAGAGAGTATCATAAACAAACATAAAGAGGATCAATACCGCGTATGTCAGTATGCTTGTCAGACAAGCTCAAATAGTTTCTTAACGCTGGCTACCAACGTTATACTCCCAAACACAATGCAACCAAACTAAACCTTGCATGACCATCTGCGACGTACCTCCATACAGAATCAACTGAGTAATGAAGTAATGATATTAGTGTGCGTATTTATGTGTTGTCTAGAATATTTATGAAACAGAATTCAGTCAAACAATAAAACTATTTTTACGAGTCTACTAAAATTAGGTAACATTATTAATGTGTTTATAAATCAGGCCCGATAGTAAATCTTACCAGGAGACTGTTTGCCACACACAGTACAATGCGCAATAGGTTTATAGTAGATTTACGGACACCTCCGAAAACTTCCATCGTTTTCAGCAAGCCTACTATCAGAGGAAAAATAGCGCAACGCAACTAGTAACTGATGCAGAGATTCAAAAGAATGTTTTCAAAAATAAAAAAGAAATAATCTATCTTTTCAAATAATATTTAAAGTCAAACCCTAAAACACTTATTTTTGTACTTTCTCGATTTTCTGTTGCATGTTGTCTACGAGTTTCAATTTTTAGAAACAAGGTTAGGACTATAACCTAATTCTGAATATTAGGATTGTCTGCTTCGAAAGACTCAATCTTTTTTAAAACATGTTCATTTAAGTATATTTCAAAGTGGTGCACTCTATTTCGAAAAATTCTTGGTCGCCGTGGTCGTTCAGTAATATTGATCACTCACGTCGTCACTCATAAGTTCTTGGAAAACATCTACAATATCTATATGTATTGCGGGAACCGCCATCTTGCACTGTTGAGCCTTCAACTGGTGTTTAAACGGCAGAGAACTGCCGATCAAGTTAAACTCAAGTTAACTAAAGATTAACTAGTAGTTAAGGTTTATAATTCGAAGCAGAACGAAATCTTCAGTTTAAACTGAACGTAAGGTTTAAACGGCGTTTATAACACCGACCGTAAATGTTATGTTAATGACACTAATCTATAGAGATATTCAGAGTGGAAATTTGAAGTTAGCGAGAAATGCCCGACAAATTTTGAGTCCTTTGCCAAGGACAGTTGTTTCATGCGGCTTATAAAATACGGCAGGGAACTTACGACTTTACCTTCCCCCCCCCTCCCCCGAACAAAACCATGGTAAAGATTTTAAAATCCATCGCCCATGGTCGTCTTTGAACCCGCGAACCTCGGATGAATCAGCTAGCATGTTAGCTACTAGACTTCCGAGGACTAATTATGGTATTCTTTTCGATTATTTTCTGTCCCTGAATCAGTGTACGGGTACATCTCACTTGACTGCTCAAATGTGAACATCTTGTCTGTTCAGCAGAAGAGCAATATTTTCCTAACAGTTAGTACTTAAGTCGGAACGATTTACCCCTTTACCATGACGCATCCTCCGATGTGGCTTTACAGGAAGAGAATTGTTACGTCTCATACACAGCATTACCGTATATTGCAATAGGCACACGCACAAAACTCATTTCCGACTAAATCTCACCTCGACGTCCCCTTCCCCAAAACTGTCTCTCCCCCTTCATCCTCTCTTTTCGACTTCTACTAACCCCTCATGTTTCAACCCTTTTCATTCTGATCCAGAATGCCTTCCAGCTAAGCTTTATAGTGCTTTGTATGAAATTCCTAGAAGAGGGGATGAAAGGGACATAAATGATAGTGGCACCCATCACGGTGTTGCTGCTGATGACGATAGCCCTCGTGTAAACAGAACCTCATCATCACCTTGCAATTAATCCAGCTCTTGCCCCCTGGATGTCTGAGTAAATACATACGTGTGCAGTGCATACCATGCGTGAAATTATTAGTAATTCCAAGTGGGTGGTAACCGCATTCTAGTTATGACACGTCAAAGCCGAGGGGTGAACCACATCCACCGCATTTAATCAACAATAATAAAAGAGTAGTTGAAATTAATAAATATATGTTACACATGTTGAAATAGAGGCAACGGAGTTTATAAATAATACAGGGGAGTTCAACAAGACTGATCTCTTTTCCTGCATTATGTAATAATGCTGTACGCGAAGAGATTATTGTATGACCGACGAATTGGAAGGAACATAGTAAATAGGATAATGCACTCATAAATAAATCATATACAGTATTATTTGGACAAAATCAGGTTTCATTTTCAGGCACTTCAGATATTTGAAAAACCACACAAGTTCCTTTTTATCCAAAATGAGTTTATTGTTTTCTGATATTGTCTATAGAACAAAATATACCTGTCCGCCTCATTTCAAGTGATAATGTCATGACAGTATTTTCCCGAAGAGGATGAAATCAAAATATTTTATGCAGAGATATTTTCCTGGCCTACTCATAATAGATATGACGCACTTCAGGAGCTGTATGTAGTATGAGATCTCAATGAGATTTCATTGGTTTCACTTTAAAATGTTCTAGAATTTATTTACTTTTGATTTGCAATATTAAGAATACTAAAATATTATGTACTAAATTTCTACCTAATAGCTTTTGCTATCATTAACTTACATACAAAATAAATACAAACTATTATAATTTTCGCTGACATTTCTGATATTTAAGAAGCAAAGCATGTTCAGGAAATTTAGGGTACTCCGGTGCTCTCAAATATAATTAAACGTTTCCTCAAACTATCTATAAATATTGCAATTCATATGAAAAATATACTCTAAAAATCATAAGATCGTGGTCCAATGTTCATAAGGTGTAGAGAGTTTATTTTTTGCAGTTTTCTGAAAACTTATAAATAAAGATATATTATGTATGCAAATCAAGATTTCAGGTATAAGTCCCTGTTATACCTGAAATCTTGATTTGCATAATACACGTCACTGTTCGTTAACAGAAAACCACAATTTAAGTCACGCGGAGTTAGTGTGCACTCGAAGTTGGTTGCTTGACGGTTGTCAGCCCACTTTGAGGTCTGTGGATATAGAGGGAAAAATTGGATCGGTGTCGGTTAGAGTTCCCGGGTAGCTCAGTGGTAGAGCGTTGGTACGTTAAACCAAAGGTCCCGGGTTCGATACCCGGCTCTGGAACAATTTTTCCCTCGAAATTATTCATATATTATGTAGTTTTTCAATTCTGAAAGAGCCGTTTATTTGTAAGCTTCGCTGCAAGGTAATGTGGTTTAAAGCTGTATATAAGCAAATATACTATTTCAAAGGAAGAAATCATCTGAAGACTAAAACAATAACTTTTAGTAACAGAATATTAAAAAAATGTTTTATTTTGATATGTAATGTCTCTAATCTGCCTAAATTAATAGAAAACAAAAGGATTTTGTGAAACGGAAATCCTGCTTCATTTGTTCTGGAACTACTTACATCATATCCGATAAACTAAACGAGTTCATTCCTATACCCAAGTGGAATCAGTACGTAAACATAATCTACATGGAAGAGTTCATTATAATCAATTTAAGGTTGCAATACATTTTGAACATAATGTTATTCAGTTGCGCTTTGATATGGACGCGAACAGATGAGTGCACAACACATGCGTAACTAGTGTTGCCATATTTTCAAACATGACTTCTCGTATAAGCTAGGTGAAATTCTCGTATTTTGATGGAAATTCTCGTATATTTACTTAAAACACTATTTAATATAAATAATGTTCTAGGTAACCATGTATTGTGGGTCCCTATCACCACGGCATGGCGCGTCCTCAGGTTGCGGATCAAGGAGACGGCCTCCAGATTTGGAGGGTAACTGTGAATATATTGAATAAGCAGTCCTCCAGCTTGGGGGTTGGGCGAAGGACTAACATCCCATCACCGTAAAAAAACAACTTGTTACGAAACCTCAAAATTAGTCTTGGAATGGGACTGATTCTCTGTCACGACCACAGCAAAGGAATAAGGTTATGAGATTTGGTACTTGGAATGTAACAAGTCTATATAGAACAGGAGGGGTAACATTAGTAGCAAAAGAACTAGCTAGATATAGAAATTTGTGGGAGTACAGGAGGTTAAATTAGATGGGAATGGCATATCACAAATAGGAGATTACTCATTGTATTCTGGGGAAGGAAACATTAATCACCAATTAGGAACGGGATTCTTTATCCATAACAGAATAAAATCAGCAGTAAAAAAAAAAGGTAAAATTTTTCAGTGACAGGTTATCGTATTTAATACGTAAGAGTAGATTCTCTGATATCGTAGTTATAAACGCTCACGCCCCTACAGAAGAGAAAGATGACCATATAAAGGATTGCTTCTATGCAAATAGAGTGTTAGTTGGGAGACCGGAGGGAAAAAGACCTTTGGGGAGGCCGAGACGTAGATGGGAGGATAATATTAAAATGGATTTGAGGGAGGTGGAATATGATGGTAGGGACTGGATTAATCTTGCTCAGGATAGGGACCAATGGCGGGCTCATGTGAGGGCGGCAATGAAGCTCCGGGTTCCTTAAAAGCCATTTGTATGTATATGTATATAATGTATTGTATAATAAAAACTACGATTATTTTATCATAATAAATGCAATCTCAATGATTAGCCTTCAAGGAGATGAGGCAAACGAGGTGTAGCCGACATGGTATGTTTTTGTGGCGCACAGAAAAGGTGACACAGACTTGGGGCGTGCTACCTCACTTGGAGTTTTGTATTAGTAGATTCTGTTACGATAAGAACAGTTGGATGTGGCACTTTCACGAATAGAGCCAGGTGCAACGCCGTAATTCTAAAGGGAGAAGGGACAGCTGAAGGAGAAGTGAAAGATTCTTTTCCATTGTGCCGGTAATTCCTCACAAGTATATCCATAAACCTTCCACTTTCTACTACTATCTATTTTTCTCGTTCTCGTCAGTGACACTTTCGACCGCAAAGAGGATTGATGGTGTCAGTGTTTTAATGAACACTGTTGGAATCTGCCAGGGGTCTCCATCACCACTACGACACTGTAGTGCACCTATTACTGTATAAATTGAGTGATTAAGTACCGGTAATAACAGTTATACAGAGTGTTAAAAATGTATGAAATATAACTCATAATTTGTTAAATTTTAATTTTGCAAAAACAAGTTTTATAAAAAAGCTGTTAGAAATTAACCATACAATATGGTACCAGTGTTCCAAAATTATTCAGGCATAGGCTATAGGCTATATAATGTGACAGTAAACTTAATTTTTTTTAATGGCACTCAGTATTGTTATTTATATATTCCCAATCCCCATTAAATTTTACGTATGAATGTATAGAAATTTTATCCATTCACCTGTTTCATGTCTTTTAACTATTTATTAAACATATGGCGAAGTGCATCAACATTGATTAAAAACGCAGTAATCATAGATTACGAAACGACGGTTAAACAGTAGCCGTGGTTAAAATGTAATTTATGTGCAGCATTCATAATCACCGATTACTAAAACATGGCTAGCTGACACCTCATTTAACCAGAGTAAAGTCTATGATGGTACATTGTTTCTACAAAATGACTAAAGGAAAGCATCCATACCGCTGCAAAGATAATAGTCAACGTCTAAAAACGACTGCGCTCACTATATTCTACATCGAAATGAACATATCCTACATTTTCGCGTTGCATTTGTTTGCCTTTGGGCGCTGTTATATTTGTGAGTTCCATTTCTTTGTTTTTCAGTACTTTTAGGTTAAAATCGTACAAAATGGAAAATTGAATCCAAAAATGATTATATCCCAATGTTAGGTTGAAGTATCGATATACTTAATTACTAGATTTAAATGTAGGCCTATTATATAAAAAAGATGGAATATCCATAAAGGAAAAGGATGCAGAAAATTGGTAGGAATGTGTGTACGATCTTGGACTACACCAGGGAATTGTGCATTATCCTAAGATCCATCCATAACCTCTCTTTGTTCAGCCAGTGACATAGAGAAAGAGATACTGGTATTCGAGTATTCCCTCTTAAAATACAGAAAATAATAGTTACATAGAATCGTAATATAAGCAGCCGATCCGTAGGAGAAATATGATTGTTCTTGTGTTATTTCAATTGATCCATTTGTAGATTTTGATAAACGAAATCCCTCCTGAAATTTTCTGTCACTTAATTGCTCGCAAGAATTCTCTCTTTCCACTAAAGAACCTTCACGCTCATGCTCTATCCAAGTAATTCAAGTACTGCACAATAATAATCGTCTTCGAAATAATCACCTGTGGTTATGGCCGCCATTTTGCTTTACTTGCTCTACTAATCGCTGGTTATCTCCTTTAACCGCTCATATTTCGCCGGTTAGAGATTACTGTGGTTAACTTCCTATTTAAGTCGTAACCGAGGTCGATCCACCGTAAAAATGCTTAATCGGGGATTAGGTCACAATTTTAACCGATGGTTACACTAACCGACGTTGATGCACGTGGGCATTAGTTCGTAAATTTCAAACTTGAGACAAATAAGTATTTAAAATGATGTTTAGTACGCCATTAAACTAAACAAAGCACTGTTATTAACTAAACTTTACAATAGATGGTATAAATGAGAACCATTCACAGTCAAAGAATGTCCCAGTCTATGACGGAGACAGTCCATTGTCTTTCTCACAATTACATGACTGATCTCATATCTACAATTGAGGCATGTAGTTGCAAAATCAGATAAATCACTTTTTGAAAAAATAAGTTAATGTTATATTTCATATCTTAATATGATTCTACAACTGCTACAGCATTGTTATGCTCCAAAGCCAGATACATCACATGGATTTGTATGATGAAAGAATAGTATTGGTTGCAAATCACAAAATAGCTGTAGAAAACTCTCTAGTTGGCGGCCACGTTTGAAAATTTGTCAGTATGGAGACAATGATGATAAAGAACATTTGACTAGAGCAGCGTTTCTCAAACTATGATCCGCGGGCCACCTGTGGTCCTCGAGGTCTACTCTTGTGGACCTTCAAAAAATACAGAAGAAAAAATAAAATTCGAACGAATTGCGTATCACACTATAGCTTATAATGTCAGAGTTTGGAAATGACACATGGCAATCGAATTTCACTTTTTCTCCCAGTATAGACCTTTTAAGAGATTTATTACCCTACCCATTCTACGCACAGCAACAAAAGAGGGATTTAAAGCACTATATACGTAGTGTTTCTCGTCATCTTTTCCCTGCGCCGCGACTGTAATTCAGCCAGGGACCACCCGAATTCATAACAGTGCACCAAAGTACCGAACCTTAATTCCATTTTAAAATATAAATAGACTGATATTAAAATATGCTACGAAAATGATAAATTTGCTTTCGAAGGGAACAAGAGTAAAGTGGTCCGCGGAACTGTTTTGACTTTAAAAAGTGGTCCCCACTTCAAAAAAGTTTGAGAAACGCTGGACTAGGGAGTATTAAATGACAATATGTCATGCACTTTAAGACTGAGATATCAAGCGGAACTCATGAACGTGATTGCGCTCGGGCTTTTGCCATCTTATTACGCATTGTTATAGTTAGGGAAACCTTGGAGAAATAACTCAATCAGGGATTGAGTTCATTTCATACATTGCTGCCGTTATACGTATATAACTCATAAAAGTAAAGGGAAAAAAAAAAGAATTTATGAAGTTCTTTACTTATTTTTGATTGCAATAAATTTTATTAAAAGAGAATGGACGAAGGAAAGAAGAATACGAGGTACCGTATACTTTTTTAATAATCGTAAATGAATCTATAAATACGAAGTGACGTCAAAAATAAAGTACATAGAATGTAATGTCAGAATTTAATACTCTACCTTGACATGTGCTGCCAGTTGGTAAACGTTGGAACGGAGCATATGAATTTTATTTTTCCCCGTAACAAAACTCAATCTAATTTTCTTCTGTGAGGATAATTATCAGCTGCATAAATTGAAAACAAAATTGTAATATGATTGTATAACAGAATGAAAGTGCATTACGATCCCATCAGAAGCGATATGTTGTACCTGTTAATAAGCGCATGACGGACAATGAGCTTCAGTGATCTAAAGTAGTTTTATTCGCATATGCTCGATTACATGGATGAATTGATAGTTGGGCGAATCGGTCACTGGATGAATAGACAATCTGTTGTTTCTACGGACACACATAGGCCTATATACATTTATGGATGGATGGATGGATCGATGCATGGATAGATAGATAGATAGATAGATAGATAGATAGATAGATAGATAGATAGATAGATAGATAGATAGATAGATAGATAGATAGATAGATAGATAGATAGATAGATAGATAGATAGATAGATAGATAGATAGATAGATAGATAGATAGATAGATAGATAGATAGATAGATAGATAGATAGATAGATAGATAGATAGATAGATAGATAGATAGATAGATAGATAGATAGATAGATAGATAGATAGATAGATAGATAGATAGATAGATAGATAGATAGATAGATAGATAGATAGATAGATAGATAGATAGATAGATAGATAGATAGATAGATAGATAGATAGATAGATAGATAGATAGATAGATAGATAGATAGATAGATAGATAGATAGATAGATAGATAGATAGATAGATAGATAGATAGATAGATAGATAGATAGATAGATAGATAGATAGATAGATAGATAGATAGATAGATAGATAGATAGATAGATAGATAGATAGATAGATAGATAGATAGATAGATAGATAGATAGATAGATAGATAGATAGATAGATAGATAGATAGATAGATAGATAGATAGATAGATAGATAGATAGATAGATAGATAGATAGATAGATAGATAGATAGATAGATAGATAGATAGATAGATAGATAGATAGATAGATAGATAGATAGATAGATAGATAGATAGATAGATAGATAGATAGATAGATAGATAGATAGATAGATAGATAGATAGATAGATAGATAGATAGATAGATAGATAGATAGATAGATAGATAGATAGATAGATAGATAGATAGATAGATAGATAGATAGATAGATAGATAGATAGATAGATAGATAGATAGATAGATAGATAGATAGATAGATAGATAGATAGATTGGTTAGGTGGACGGATAGGCAGACAGACCGGATAGGCAGGTAGGAAGATGACTTTATAGGTGGGTGAATCATTTACTTACCTGAATTCAGTAGGTATTGAAAAATATGATTAACAATGTAATATACTGAATATGATTGAATGGATAATTGGAGAGGTGGACGTATAAATAGACAGCTTAGCAAATAGATGGATGAAAGTAAATCGGCTGATTAAAATTATTATGATGCAATTCAGGAGAAGGTACTAGAACAGGCCTGGATACTAATAACCCAATCGGATCACTGCATATTTCTCCTCAACTCTCACTCCACCTTCCCCGGCTGAGACGAGTAGACAGGAAGTAGTAGTAGTAGTAGTAGTAGTAGTAGTAGTAGTAGTAGTAGTAGTAGGTTATTTTACGACGCTTTATCAACAGCTTAGGTTATTTAGCGTCTGAATGAGATGAAGGTGATAATGTCGGTGAAATGAGTCCGGGGTCCAACACCGAAAGTTACCCAGCATTTGCTCATATTGGGTTGAGGGAAAACCCCGGAAAAAACCTCAACCAGGTAACTTGCCCCAACCGGGAATCGAACCCGGGCCGCCTGGTTTCGCGGCTAGACGCGCTAACTGTTACTCCACAGGTGTGGACAGACAGAAAGATAAACATTGCTCAGTGACGGATTGTATAAGGCAGGCATCATAGCTTTTTTTAATTTTCGGCTCTCGCTCGTCTACTGAAATCCATATCTAATGCACAGAGCCTAGTGTGCATTTGTTTATAAGGCAGTGTAAGCAAAAAGGACATGGCGGAAGTTTCTGAGTTCCGTTTCACTTTCCCGTTGTGCCCAGGACTCCACTAGTAGGAACTGTCTGACTATATGAATAAAAGAATTCCAGTTTTTCTAATTTCTGTGCACAGTATACAAACAGTAGTAAGGTACAGTAGGTACATGTACAATGGCCTATGTTTGAAAAATGTTTAGTTTACTTTCAAATACAGTTGTTCTTTTAACATGTACAGTAGGTGTGTAGTATACTAAATTATGTGAAGCGCCTATGTTTTCGGTTTAACCGAATTTTTCACCAAATATGAACAGCCCTAGCTAAATCATTTAAATATCTAAAATAAAGAATTTTTCAATTTATGATAGTGACATTTTTTTTTTTTGCAATTTTTATGACAAAATATTTTTTTTCCTATATAAGGTGAATTCAATGTATGAACTGAGGATTATTGACAAATCTCGAATAAACTTGCATGAGAAATTTAATTGCAGTACCGTAAAAACTGTATGAATTATTATTGAAAAGGCATTGAAAAGTAAAAATTACGGGAAACGAGCAATAAATTTAGCAAGTGAACGAAGAAACCTTTAGCAACGGATCGCACGCGCACATTTTCACAATAACTCCTAAAGTAGTGTAGAGGCATGGATAATTCGGAAATTAATGACAACACTTTAATTAAAACAGTTACTTCTATAGGCTATTAATAATTGAAGAGGTGGATTCCAAACTGACCTAAGTAATAAATGACAAGTTATGAGAAAACTGACAAAAACTGATGGATCGATGTGAATTCCTACAAAATCATAGCAGGTATAAATATTTGAGAAATGGTGATATGTTAGTTCCTACAATATCAGGGAAATGGGAATATGTTAATTTCTACAATTTTGTAGGTTGGTAAATCTGTTGATCTACTAACATGCAGTCATTTACTACCCTCAACACTGTACAACAGCTATGGGGACTATCAGCAAAGTAGGCAAGGAACGTGTCCTACTCACCCCACATTCGTTTGATTGGCAGGCGAGGGGTAACGCAGTTGTTTTCCTAAGTCAAGTGCAGTGGTGGATTCGACATACCTTACGCGTCAGTAATTTCTCCGCTGTTATTTCTTGTTTCCAAATCTTTACAGTCTTTTGTTTATATGAAGTACATGTGTCATACAATAGTTACTGTGATTAGGCAAATTATATTGAAGTTCTGGACCACACTCTTTATAAATATAGCTAGTATTGCTGTATCTTTTGTATCTGTGCATTCATCTAGGGCGAAAGAATAGAAAAGTAGGTGCTCCAGTTTTGTTTCTAACTGCTGCTGTATGTCATTTGCCATTTCTGTAATCCTGTCGGTGACCGTCCGTCGAGACAGAGCAACTGAGTTTATAGCAGTCATTGAATTTGGAGAAACTTCCTCGGCAGTAATCGCTAAGCAATCTTTAACGAATTCCCCATCTGAAAGACAGCGGTTTCTTTCAGCTATAAGCTAGGATATTCGATAACTTGCGCGTAATATTTTCTGTCGAGAGGTTTCATTCTGGGGTGCATTTGACTTTATTTCAGTTCATTAAGTCTACGTTCTCTCTCCAACCCTAAGAGAAATAGATTCAAAAATATATTACAGAACTGATGACATCGCATCAAGTAGGCCTAATATGCACTGAAAGTTTTAAATAAGTTAGTTCAATTCCAGATTTAATAAAATAATAAGTAACTAAACCCCGAAAATACCATAAACATATCTTGTTTTGTATCTTTTCACAAACATTACGAAAATAGCTTTTCAAACTGTACATAAATACCTGTAAGATCACCAAAGTCCGCTTTATGCTTCCGATCAAAGTGGCGTTTAATAGCGAAGCGTTTTATATGCGCAATTTTAAACCCGCATATTAAGCAACAGACTTTCTTCTTTTGTAACTAACAAAAAATTCTTTTTGCCACTCTTTCTGCAATTGACGTCCCGAGATCGAAGCCATACCCGCCACTGAATGAAGCGTGTCTTTATACGAAGGCGGTGGAGTGAAGTAAGGAGACTTGTAGTGCAGTGGCCCGTCGGAGCCATTTTTCCTCATGGTTGCTGTACAAAGTCAATAGGCAATAAAATAAAATTGATGCCCTTAGATCCGTTTCAAAAAACATATGCAGACACTAAGTCAAGACTTAGGAGAATCTGTTAAATAAACTTACACAATTAAATATTAGCCTATACTTTAAACGAATATATTAAAACGTGAATAAAGCAAGTTAAATTAAAAAAAAAAAATGAACTTAGGACACTTTGGAATTCACCTCTTCAATTGAGATACTTTACAGTTCTTAAAAGTAATCTCTTTCAGTATCACGTACCCTTCGCACTTTGGAAGGCGACGGTTGCCATTCACAGCGTTATTTTGCTCTAACCTTCCAGTTGACTGATCTACAGGTATTATAATGGCCTGTCTATTTTTGAAGCTTATCCCTTTCAGTGGCTATTTAATCTTTGGATAAAGGTCGGAGTCGCAAAGACTCATTATCCAGAGAATAAAGAGAATACTCCAGAATTACCCATTTTCACGTATTAAGTAAATTAACAGCTTAGACAGTCACGTGACGACGATTATCATTACGAACGACAATGGGATGGGTATTCAATAGGTTTCGGCGCTTCCGGCACATTGCTAGTCGTTATTGGTGTACAAGAAATGACTAATATGCAGCATCCACGAGTATTCTAATTGGAACATCATAAACAATAAACATAACTTTGAGTGGGCCCTGCTGTTGTCTATATTTTTTAGCTTTAGATCCCTCAGACCAGGAGTCGTCATCTCAGTGCACTATGGTGCAGGCACCGTTTGCTCGCTAGCTCAGTTCTATCCTATTGAGTGTATTCCGAATCTCACCGGTGAGCAATCCGATGGCATCACGGTGTTCCGAATTCCACCGATGACGTCATTGATGCTCCACCGGTGTCGCACCGGTGCCATCAACTTGTAGAGGTGGTGGCAGTCTCCATCAGCCGCCATCAGTGAATCTGATTGGTTCTTGTATAGGGCGGGAATTAGCAGACGAATGACATCGTGCACTGCTGTGTCATGGCGGTGTGTTCTGCTTTAGTTCTGCTGTATTGTTTGTAATGAGCAGAACGTAAAAACAATATGTTAATGGCTTATGAGCGAACATGTCAACGGACCCGTTATTACTACTGGTTCAAGAAATAAATTGTTTATGCTATCTTTTCTTTGAACGAGATGGGAATACGAAAATTTCGCAAAATTTTGCTAGCGTAGCACAGACAACTTGTACAGTCGTCATGACAGACATCGATCCTTCCAGCAGTTTTGTTCCTTATTTCGCTGCAACGTGACGTCATTGATGCCACCGGACCGGTGAGATTCGGAATACGCATCACGCACATCAACTGTGCAGCAGGAGTTGAGGGGGAAGGAATCAAGTGATGGCAGTGGCGTCCGTTCACTTGTTCAACCCATTTAATCAGTCTCTAATAATTGTAATAAAAATAAACACGAAAGAAGCATGTACTTAATTTATGTATATTAAGAGCAACTGTGTAATAAGTAAATCACTTTTCAGTTTAAGACAAGAAAGAAGTTGTATTTTTTCCGTAATGTATTGTAATGGTTTTTAAAATAGTTCTTTTTTAATATTAAAGTAATTGAGAACTTACAGACCCATAATGCATTTTCACTGTTATAGAGTATTAAACAAATTGAATCGATTGGTGATATTTAAATAATGTCATCCTATTCCTTTGTTCAAGTGTCGGCAATAGAGTAAAATTAATTATTCATTTTTTAATCTGACACTATACAACACTAAACCAATTATTTGTTATTATGTATAACATATGAAACATATTATCATTTCTGTTACAAGACTGAAGTAGGCCTAAATTATTTTATTACAATGTAAATAACAAATGATAAAAATTATTTTCGCTGATCATTAGCATTGGTTTTCCTGGATTTTTTAATTCGTTTCTCCCTCACTAACTGGTCAATGTTAGGTGTCAATGCTCGTGTAGAAGACATTGTAAATTATGGTCAGAAAGTTGGCTTCTGTGATGGCTTGGCTCGACACACTGCACACTACTACCTCCTCAGCCAGCGTCTCGGCGCTCCGAACTAGTATGCAGTCCAGTTGACGATGGCTGCCTTAGACACTCTTATTATTATAAATACTCTATATACTGTAGGGTATCAATGAGAATATTGTCTTATAACTTAAAAATAACACATATCAGGCATCACTACATTTCATACAACCAGCTTACATTAGTCACTGCTAGGGGAGCTGAATAAGCAACGTTGCCACCAATTTTCGAATGGCCTACTGTATGTATCCTCATAATTGTTTCAATGGTAGGAGAAGAAATGTTCAATCTAAAATTAAAAAAAAAAAAAAAAAAAATTGAAAAATCGCATTTTGTACCCTTTAAACATGAATCTTCCCTTATGACTTACCAAATAGGCTGTTGCTAAATTGCAATATAATTCGCAACAAGATAAAGAAACTCAATAGTTCCGAAACGCGTGAAATGTACAATGAGAAAGTGGGTGTCATTATTGTAAAATTATTTTTTCTGGGAGAGGAATTTAAACCGAAAATGAGAGGCGTATTCGAAATTTTGGGTACGTGAGTTGAGAATGACGTCAAATCACCTAAAATAACGAAGGAAATCAAATTGACATCGAACAAACATCCCTTAGATGGGATTCGAGTCCAAGACCGTAGTTTCAAGGCAACATTGTGCATCTTAGCCATTTCATTTAACACGGCTATACATAACATGATCTTATTACCTACTTTATTAAAAGAAATTAAGGAAGCAAACAGAAAACACGAGAGGGTAGAAAAATGTGTGTGTGTGCGTGCGTGTTTGTGTGTAACATGAGACGTTGAGAAATATTTACAGTATATTTTAGAATTAAATTTTTCTCCGCTAATTTTATTCGTGAGCATTAAAACTAGCGTTTCAAAAGAAAAGTTGAAATAAGTAGTAGATCACACGAGAAAAAGAGAGAGAAGATTGCAAAGGAAAAGTACTCGTTAATGTTTCCGTGCTGAAGCATTGTTGTAATAATTGAGAGCTATTCTGCAAATTACGTTGCTAGGATGCAAAGGGTAAGATTGAATCCACTTCAAACTCCGTCAAAATAATGTCACTAAGGAACGCCATTTTCGGGCGGCAGACCACTTGTGGGCGTCAGCTGTTTGCCTTCTTTTCTCTCCTGGCGAAGCACTCCTAGCGTCAAACTCTTGAACTGCTCAGATTTAGTCGTAGTGGAGATCGGATGAGGTCTGCTTGTTTTGAACTAAGGTAATGCAATGACGAATGCACACATTTCAAGTGAAAGTCTTAGAATTTCTTATTGTTGTTTAATTTATTATAGTATAATTTTTATAAATCTAAAAGTTCTGTATTATTTATTAATTCACTAATACAATCTCATAGTAAAGGTTCCAATTGGAGTATCGGCATATAGCGAAATTTGGCAATAAATGTTACTAACGATTGAAGTGATAACAAAAAAATGGAAAGATAAAAGAGAAAGAGGAGTAATGAAGGAAAGAAAACAATACAAAACTTGAATTCCGATCGGCCTCTTCTGAAAGGTGACGTTTTATGCGGAATTTTTTAGTTATAATTGCTAATATTTTAATATATTTTATTTTATTATTATTATATTCATTTGATATGTTAATGAGTTTTATATTTGTCTGTGAATTAAGCAACATTCCAGTATTGACTTACGTATGAAATTAATAACTTCTTTATCTGGTACTAACTAGCCTGTAGGTGCAGTTAGCAGTATTGACCTTGATGCAATGTTAATTCCGGTATTTATGTATTTTATTACTTTATTAACATTCCACAATTTTCTATAATTTATTTATATTATGTATTGTTAATAATGATATTATAATAAACATTATTATGTTACCATGCTTAATTTAGCTACGAATAACGCGTACTCATGTAATGTTTCTTCGACTTTCACTAAAAATAGTTTACAAGTAATGGAATATACTTTTTTTACTCTCAAGAGTAAGGCATTTGGGTAGTGTGAGAGCAGCTAACAGGCCTCGAACGTGAGTTCAAATTACATTTTGGCTGTTTTAGCAGCTTGGTTTCTATTTCCGAGATTTTCCCCAGTTGTAAAATGAATGTCGGGTAATCCCATTGAAATCACGTTGAAAAAATACATTTCTATTACTTACGCCATCGTCAGTAGATAACAGCGTAGTTGGTACAGCTTCGTTATGATGTATTAGAAAGAAGAGAAAGATTGTCTTACATAGGCAGTAGCTCGAGCAAGTTGTAATTATTACGAAATAAGTCGGTATTTCAAATGTATATTTGTGATACATGGGGCGGAAAAGCGACTGTGTTTTCAAACTAAATAAGCGTGGACTAGATTTGAGTAGGCCTATTCTATCCCATTCCGTCCCATTCTATACTTCTTCAGTTCAGTCTGCCTACTCTGTCCGTCGAGTGGTTATGTCGCACCCTGGTATTCCCCACCCATTCTGCTGGCTCCTCTAAAGATTAGTGGCTAGTCTGTTAAGCTATTTCCTGAAAATATTTGGAACTCTACGTTATATTATACAACTGTTTAAAATAATTTAAAGAAAACCATCCAGTTAAGTAAATGTCACGTGATTTGCCCGTTTCGACGTCCCTGCAACATAACCACTAGGACGGACAGTAGTTTAGTTTATTGTGGAAAGAAGAGAACTTGCCCAATTTAACTCAAACATGGGGATGGTAGCAACTGTAGATGCTAGTATTTACTCACCCCACAATACTGGGTACTGAACTGCGACTGCAGTGACGTGCATTCAATTGCAGTATACACACATTTGATGTTTCGTAAATAAAAATGTTAAAAGTCACCAACTTATCACCTTTTATGAAACACGTATCCTGTTCATGTATTTGCCATTTCTGATAATACAGTATATAAACAATAGTATTAGATATGAGGCGTCAGGTTCCAAAATTCTTCTTCTCCATTTTCTGTGGATTTCCATAAACTACAAAAAAAAAAACAGTTACCAGTGTTTATTTCGAAGTCAAAGTCGGTTTTAGGGTCCCGTCGTCGTCATTTACTAGATGAATTTCAAGTGTAGACTTTGCTACACGTAAAGAAAATAACTTGTTTGTTCGCAGGGAGTCTGCTTCTGTAATGCAAAGTTAAATAGGACACGAGAAACGCTAGTTAAAATAGATAAGTAGTAAATTAATTCAGACAATCTCATGTATTTCAGTTCCTCTGAAGGTAATCTTACTTTTCCTAACTATGGAAGGCTATGGTGTATGCACAATTAATACATCATAATGTTAATCCTTAAATTCGCAAAGTATCCTATAAGATACAACAGATTAGGCCTAATAGGATATATGCTATAATTTTAATAGAACAATAGAAAAAAAAATAGGTAGGAAAATTAAAATTTCACAAGACTATAATATTAGACAACATATAAAATATGGACATTGCAATATAGTTGTTTCCTTTACAGTCCGACACGGTTTAATAAACTAGTGTGAGAAATGAAGTTTTGCCAATTTACGGGTTAAGAGTAACGATGAATATAATGATATAACGACTATGTATAAGAGAATATCATTTGAAAACTTGGTAAAAATAGTTAAAACTGATCATTATCATTAATTAATATCACGATGTTTGGTGTAATATTTCAGTTTAAAGTAGTTTGTACGCGATTTGATTGATTCTTTAATACTTGTTTCCAAAGTTGAATATGTACAAAGATAACTTAATAATGAGAGAAATATTAGAATTTTTTTTCTCAAATTAAGAGAATCGTTAATAATCTTTAGATATGTTTTCATTTAATAATTTCTGTGTTTCGGAGAAAATAGAGTTTTAGGAATTCTTAAGAAGACATTATCGATCGTTGTGGTTTCTTTCACTCTTATTTCTCATGACATTTCCCAAAGTTCATAATGTGTAAATAAATAACATGGATACGTCATCTTTATAACTTGGTGTGTTCTTCAGCTTCTACCTAACAGCAAAACAGCCTCATATTTTGAATCTTCTCGTGTAAATAAAGCAGACTACAGACGATCTGATTTGGTCGGCCCGACAGTCGACTTAACCAAATAAAATGTTTCTCACAGGCGGCCTGACTTTGTCATTTGATTTTTGCTTCCTATTTTATCGAGACTCCATGAAGTTGGGATCACACTAGAAGTATCGTTAACTATTAAATCAAGGAAAAGAAACATATGGGCAAAAAATTGCTAAAGTAACGAGAAAAATTTAGCCATATGGCGTTACTGAATCAAGCAATCTTATTAGTGATGACTTCAGTAATTATAATAGGCATATTTAGAATGCACTAGGAAAGTTTCAGTGCATTATAGCCTATATGTAATATTTGACATACCTCCGTGGAAATGCAGTTTTTCATAACCAGGGAAAGGGATTTGGAGTATTATAAAGAATGGTGAAACGTAGTATACTGGGTGTTCATTTCAAAGTGTGTCATGACGTCACTGTTGTGAGTAAACGATTTGAAGCGAGTTTCAGGTTTTATGTCAGAGAAGTTGCCTATTAATCAAGGCGTTCAATCTGAACTTGAGAACGTGTACGGTATAACTTGAACGTCGTAGCAACAGATGGCGGTCTGTACGGTCTGTGTTCTACCATAACCTCTTTCGAACTGTGTTTTACGCGGGCAAGTCGTACACAGGGTATTTATCATCCGTTGCATACCGCAACATTCCACAACATTCTACAACACAAGTCAAATGCTGCGTGTCCATATTGACCGTCCAAGTTAATGTCAACAAATACGTAAGTAATCGTCTTAACCCTCTCGCCATATCCCGACAGTAAGAAAAAACTCACCTCAGTACGTGTTTCCAAACAATTCACATTCCTGCCACTACCGGCGTTACCGCACGAATCGGTACGTACTTCCAGAGTCCGTGGGTATCCACGGACTCTGCGTACTTCAGAATTAACGCCGTACTTGCTAGGCAACTTCTCTCGCATTTAGGTAATACGCGTCTGCGGGAGTGTAGGAAGATTGAATTCTCAAGGCTCATCGGCTAGCCATATGACGACATACAGCGAGCCATGACACACTTTGAACTGAACACCCAGTAGATATTCGTAACTCAGTGACTGTCAAGCGAGCTGCGTCACAGAGAATGGACGAGTACAGTTCACTTCATACAAACTTACACGCAACGTGCTGTAAACGTATTTCAGAATAAACATATGGAATAGTTTAATGACATACAGTGACCTACATACATAATCTGCATTTCACTTTGAACTACATGTGTTTTTTTTTTGGCAACGCACAAGACACCAATAAACAACATTACAAATATACATAATTAAATGTCAATCTCTGCGTCCTCGCGTGTCAGTGGAAATATTGATGGCTGATAATTGTCTTCTGTACTGAACTCTCCTCTGAATATGCGTGTTTTTCTGTCAGGAGCGTGTTAAATTAAAACCTTTATTTACAGTATCATGAAATATAATATGTACACAACGTACACTACAGTATTTAGAATATATATAATATACTACAATATTTACAACATATCCTAATAGAGTATCAGTAAATGTTGAACAAAATGTAGCACCAAACGAAATAGTATTTTCAATTAATGCTATGTTTCGTTGATGAAACAATTATTCCTGCTGTGCCTTGTTATAATACATTGTAAATATCATTCTCAAATTTTCAAAACACAACTTTGCTCTGTTGCAAGGAAGGAAATTTTTTAACATGAAAAAGTCCGCTCTACATCCGCAGAGACAATTGGAGAGTACTTGAAACAAAATACGTCAATTAAATTCACATGTTGAATGACGTCATTGGGACACGTGTTTGTTAGTGCAGCTGAAATCCGACTAAGAATACTGTACCTATCATTTTTAATCAAAACTCTGTTCATTTTTTCACCAACACGTTTTCCTACTTCACCTTCTACTGCACTCAGTGTACTTACAATAGTACTCATAATATTTATTTGCTCAACTAGTTCTACCCCTGACTGTACTAATCGAATAATGGCATCCGATAAATATAAAAATTTTGACTTAATATCCATGACTTCTTTTTCGATTGTTCTATCATTTAGCAGTTCCTGGCGTATTTGAATCGCAGCCGTGTCATCGGGATCGAAAGACTGAGCCACTTTCTTCACAGATTGGAGATGATGTGCGTAATAATTGCAAGCTTCTAACCATGACCCCTATCTCTTAAGACCTGGACATGGGGTAAGCGACAATTGAGGGAATTGTTTCTTGAATTTTGATACTCGATCTGGAGCTTTTACAAATATAGTCTTTCAATTTTGTATTGTTAGTTGGTTTCACTTTCGGCATTGTACCTGCACTTCACTACTCCGAACTGCAAACCTGCATGTTGAAGTTCTTATGCGACAACTGTCCCGTTCACCTGTTGTTGACGTGCAGAGATCTGAGAGTATGTCCTGGAGGGGAGGACTTGGTATAGAGGGTTGTAAACAAATGGCTGTGTAGATACCAATACTAGCTTTTACTACTCCAAATTCCGTTCCCTATTCATAACACATTATTGGTTACGAAGTTCTTCTTTGCCGTATACATACGGCAAAAAACATTGTTATTCACTTTTCCATAATAATATCGCAAATTTGTCGTAGTAATGATGAAATATTATGCATACTATCACTATTGTAGTCAATGTCTCCTCTCCTAGTCTATTAAAAATGTTAACAGATACAGGTATCCTACAAACAAAACTTAGCTCGGACTCCTCGCGGCGCACATGCTATACTCCCCTGCAGTAGGCTTGAGAGCATGCTGGAAACGGGTGCATACGTCATCTGCGCGAGACAGTCACGTCCCCTGGTTTCTGCGCACCAAGTTTTACTTGTTGGATGCCTATAATAATTTTATTTGGCTTTACTTACAGAAACATAAATAATATAGACCAAGCGAGTTGGCTCAGATTGTCGCATTTGGAAGTTCCCGAGTTCAAACCCCGTGACCGACCAATCTGACTGGTGTTTTTCATGGTTTCCCTTAATCACCAATATAATAAACATTAATCAAAATCTATAATGAGTTACATGAACATAAGCCATCTACAACACACAATAAAAACAATTCAATAGTGAAAACGGCCTACTAGTAGGCCTATACCCACATATCCTAAACACGAAATATGACCACAGATGTTAAAGCGTGTATAAATAAAAAAAGAAAAGAGATAATGTGCAAACAACTTCATGACATAACTAGACCTACTATAACGTGCATGGGCAAAGGAGAGGAACTCGCTTTTTGTTTTATTACCCCACAGCACTTTCCAACAGCAGCGATACGCTTACTTCCTTCTTTGAACTTCTGTTTATACCGTAGATCATGTATGTAACAGATAGGTCGGCCTTATAGGCTTTGACGTTAACAACTTTTGTCAGGTTTACTACGCTGCCATCTAGTTGTTACATAAGGAGTCACGTCATAATTCCCATTTGAATTGCATTAGCGACCGTACTGCTGTCTCGTGTTCGTTTACGGCGGACGGGTGGCGATCCTGGCAGTTGTTTTCTTCAAAGTGCTGCCGATTTTAACATAGCGATGAATTATCTGTTACATATATGATCTAAGGTTTATACCTAAGTTAAATAAGACGTCACCAGTGGCGGAACGCGAGCGGATTACAAACTATTTCGATCTATTATTATTCAAATCAATAAGGTACTGCACAACTACACATACATATATTATATTTAATTAAATGTAACCAAAATAATACTCTTTTATTACAAAACATAAAACGAATAGGGCCTACTCATTGTTACGGTTTTACGACTATCTGCATGACATTATCTAGACATCGTGTTTTAGCACATAATGCCTCTCTCTGTATTATGCAGTGAATTGAAACTAATTCCTCTGACGATTCATTAATGGATTTTAGAAATCGTCGTAATATAGTTACGAAGCCATTATGTTTCCCTATCATTGCTGGGGTGTCATTTGTGACTATACAAATCAATTTTTTCCCATGATAATTCATATTTTGTCACAACTTCGAAAATATCATTTCCCCTTGTATTGCCTCTTAAAGATACAAAATCAAGAAAATCTCCAAATATGTTAAGTTCAAGATCCACACACCGTAGAAAAATGGTTAATTGCGCAGTGTCTTGTATTTTTTCGTCGATAGCTAAAGAGTACCATATATCAACTCAATTTTATTTTCTGCTGATCTTCTGCGTCCTTAGTTATTTCCGTAATTTTGTCTGTGATGTTCGCCGAGAGAGACTTAGGGTGCTATTCATAGACATTTCGCAGCACGCGCTACGAGCGTACTAAGCTAGCCCCGGCTATCCACTGGTTACTTGTACAGAATTCAGATCATATCCTATCGCTAACACTGGTTTATGAATACGAAAAATGCTGATCATCCACCGGAAGCCCGCGCTAAAAATGTCTATGAATACGGCCCTTATTGATTTAAATACTTCAGTTTTTTTTTCGGACAAAGACGCTCGGAGACAATCATCAAACATTGTCTAATAAATTCTCCTTCCGAGAAACATTTCAAATTTTCGGCTATGTGTTTTGAGATAAGATAACTGACTCGAATTATATTTGTTCCTAAACAAACTGAAGCGGGCTCATGTCTACTGTAGTTTCTTTTAACTCTTATAACTTTCTGAGACGGTTTGGGCGTATAAAGAAGGAATATAAAAGGTATAGGCTACTTTTAAATAATTTATGTGTAATTCGGAATATCTTAAAATCACATACATTTTGTAAAAAATGGTACATAGGCTATATATAATGAGACAGCCAACTATATATATGACAACCACAATGTGAAGAATTAAATGAAATAACAATTGAAATACACCTGAAAAACATAGTTCACTGTAATCCTTTGCGTTAACAGTGTTAAAATGTCGTCGCACATTAAACAGGGCACAATATAAGAAACAAAATACCTTATGAGCGACACAAAAGTACTTTAGTTCCCATTCGAGTTTGAAAACATATTTCTTTGCTCTACCACGAGACATGAGTGCACTACTGATGCCCACTCAAATGTTATGAAAGACATACTGGTGCTTGCCTAGTAAAGGTAGGCAAGTCGTGGTAATGGGTGGAAGGGGTTAAAACACGGACATAGGGGAGGAAACACAATGAGGCACTTTTCCCCATGATTGTACTATAAAGACAATATTATAAATACACAGCAATCATGACGTTATAATTAGACCTACTTTAAAGACAATATACCGTAAACTGGGGTAAAGAGGATCACATGTGATAAAGTGGATCATATGTGTATTGTTAGATACGTCAGCGCCAGATGGTTCACACATGCAAAGAAAACTATTTTTAGTGGCACTTATAGAAGAAAGGTTTTCTTTTCATGTGTGATCCATGTGGAGCTGCCTTATCTAGGCAATACACATATGATCCACTTTACCACAAGTGATCCTCTTTACCCCAGTTTACGGTAGTATTAGTAGGCTTTGACTTTTAGCCTACAAAAATGTCTGTAGTCTGTGATTTATTTAATAAGTTAATTCACATATAATTTCTATGTAGTTGTGCCAAAATGTATTGTAGGTAACTAGTACGAAAGTGTCTTTCGCGCACTCGTTTCGAAATTCCAGACTCGACTAAAACCTCGTCCGTAAACCCTCACTCGTACACAAAAATATCACTTTCTGTCCTAGTTACGTAAATAACTAGTTCAGATTAAGTTCCATTTCTTCAGCCTAGTTTTAGTTTCTTTAAGTGGTTTCGGCTCTGGTTAGGTTAGGCTAGGTTATGTTAGGCTAGTTTAGATTTGATTTTGTTATGTAATAGTTACGGTTCGGCTAAAGTAGCTGTATCAGGATACGAGTCCTTGGTCCATATGTTTTGTTTATAAACATTCACTGATGTTTTAGTAGGGGGTGGGGAGCGCTCTTCCCAGCAGTTAATGTTTGTAAACAAAATGCACGGACCAAGGATGCCTATCCTGAAACAGCTACTTCATCCGAACCGTAATTAGTAATTTGTGGTTTAATTTCTGAACTTATTCTGATTTTATGCCAAAATTGTGCATTTCCTTTCACCCTCCTAGGTTGGCTGTGACGTCATTCAAGACATTTCGTGGGGAAGATTTCATTGTCATCTTTTCAAGTTCTTCCATGGCTCCGTGATTTAAGTACCTACTAGACTACGGAGTATCGGAGCACGGGCAGTGTCATTCGTTCAGATTCTACCAGTCCAATGGTAAGTACATTTACGATTTCATAATAAGTGAGCTTGTAATATTTAATATGAAGATGAAAGGAAAGGAAGAGAAGAAAGAGAAAGGGGAGGTATACTTCGCGTACAACTCTATCTGTTGTTAATTGAATTTTAATTTTGTTTTGTCTGTCGTAAACGTTATATGCACGCTGTCGCTTTCGGGGAACAACGGCTGAAACGATCCGGATTCTAGACTTTTACACTTTCCCGTCTTATAGGTGTCCCCTTGTTATCCCATCGCCCTTTGCGTTCGTTTTATATTTAAAAAATCCGCACATTATAATTTCTTTGCTTAACATATGAATTCTTTGGGGTCTAAGAAAAGTAACTACATCCAGAATTGCTATTTTTATTATTCATTTTCATATCTCTGTTTATTGAAAAGTTAAGCACTTTTCTAACGTAAAAGTGTTACCTACCTTTTCTTACGTTAATATATTATTGAAACTTTCTCATTATACCAAGCGATTTATAGGCTATTTGACTATTCCTTTTTAAATAAAAATTGCAGTTTATTTTTTTTTTATGTATGTTATTAGCAAAGCTCGGAACTTGGGGACTTGTGTGAAGTGTGCATGAGTAAGGTTACAGGTACAACGTACACAGAGCTCACCCTGCAAGTGCTCAGGGACAGTCGTGTGTACTAAGAAAGTGGCCACAAGGACGAGGGACGAGGAAACCCTGTCGTGTCGAAGCCAATGACATTCAGATAATTAGAGGTAAACGGTCTATTTGAGGAATTAGAAAATATGTATTATTCGAATGGGTATTATATACGTTTGAAAATATATTTCTTAAATTTTAGGTACAGAATTTCGTGGAGGAATTCTGAGGAGATACATTATTTTCTTCGAGTGGAGAGTTTATATTTTGTAAGTTATGCCACACATAAACTAGAGACTGGAAACGGGCATTCATTGAAATACATTGCAGTCCCTTAAATCGGTGAAAAATTTGTCCATAGCCATGGATCAACTCGTAGTGGAACCTTCCCTAGTAGTGACACAGAAATTGAAAACTACTTTCGAGAAAAATTTAGGATACTTGTCTTTCTCAGATACGAGATCAGCTAGCAACTGCTGAAAATCGAACAGAAAACAGTGACAGTGAAAACATTCAGTATTTTATTTCGGCGCAAGACTTTATAATAAAATTACAAACCATTTTCCAAATTTGAAATTTTTTTAAAATTGAAGCTTTTAAAAAAGAAATTTGTAAAATTATCCATGTTATATAGGTCCTAATATTAACAAATGTATTTTTTTTACCTTTTATTTCTGTCGACTATATTCATGCTTTTATTGAATATCACTGGCTTCTGTCGGATTGTCAATTTATATTAAATGTGTATTTTTCTCTCTTTTTCTCTTTCACCTTTATTCTTGCTCTTGTGTTGTATTTATTGGTTTGAATTAAGTTACTTACTGCATTTAGTAAACTGTCCTTGTAAATTTTATGTTGTATTATTGACTAAGAAACACCGTACATGAGCCTGGCTCTTACGGTAGTGGCTAGAAACATTTTTATTTTATAAATTTAATTTGTACTCACTAGGTAGCTAGTTAAAATAAATAAAATAAAAAAATTTAAGTTTGCTCCCGTCACTTCATGTGACGTGGAAATAAGTTTCTTTCGTTTCAAATCATGTTTAACTAACAGACAAAGAAGTTATGGATTCGAAAATCTTCTAATGTATGTAGTCATACACTGTAATAAAATGTACAGAGCAGAACTGTAAATTTGATATATTTTGCACGTTTATTTATATACATTATATATGCTATAAAATTACGTGTTTCAACCTACCATAATATTATCAATATGTTGTTCTAGCCAGGAACTACCTTTATAGCAGACCTGACAGTACCTCTGTGCTGGAAGCGGGAGTTTGTTGACATTGAAGTCCGGTCGCTTAGCCACGTTCAAAGACACAAGTCCCCAAATTCCGAGCTTCGGTTATTAGACACAACATCGGTTACTCATCTACTAGCTGTACCGGTCACTCTCTTACGCAGTCACATACTTTTTTTAATTATGGTTTATTTAACGACGCTCGCAACTGCCGTGCCGATGTGCCAGAATTTTTTCCCGCAGTTCTTTTACATGTCAGTAAATCTATTGGCATGAGCCTGTCGCATGTAAGCATTTAAATGTTATCAACATAGGCCGGAATTGAACCCACAATTTCGAGCACAGAAGGCCAGCGCTATACCGACTACGCAGTCAAATATCTTCTCTGTGGCTTCGCATTAACACTGAGCCGTGCACGACGGCTCAGCTGTTGGAACACCCTACTACAGCGCCGCGACTGTCGACTAGAGTTCATCTTGACATGAGAGCTATCTATTCTAAGCAAAGAGTTTGTAATACTTACTAGAGAGACATACCCGTGAGTGGCAAGCAAGAAAAATGTCACAAATTGAATCGGCTAGCATCCGCCAGTGAAAGGAGTGTTCGCGGCGCGAAATTCGAAAACAGTACCACAATACATTGATGTAGCCTGGTGATAGACACTATTTTAAACATCTTTTACAAAGGATGAGTCGTGATGAAATAAACATGAATGGCAGAGGAGCGCTATATTTATTAAAGTATTATAATGATTCATCTTTGGCGATATTCTAAAAAATAAATTAAATCACCATATACACTCGAGATAAGTGTGTGAAATATTAAATAATGGCAATGTCAGCATTAATTTTCAGTATTACTAATATTGTTTTAAGGACATAATAATGGATATTTACTGTAATATTTAAAATGATCTATATTTCAGTCCTTTCAAGGAAAGGAAGAGGAAAGTATATGGTGCTTAGAATATATTTAGTGGTGAAATATGAGATCATAAAAATTCTGGAAACTGATTTAAAATATAATGAGAATACATTTTATCATAAAACAATCTATTCATTGTGTAGTTGATGACCACCAAGTTAGAGGTCAGTACAGACTTTTTAATACAATTAGTAGCGGTAATAGTAGGCCTAGGAGTAGTGGTAATAGTAGGCCTAGTAGTAGTGGTAATAGTAGACCTAGTAGTAGTGGTAATAATAGGCCTAGTAGTAGTGGTAATAATAGGCCTAGTAGTAAGTTAGTAGTAGTAATAATAGGCCTAGTAGTAGTAGTAGTAGTAATAGGCCTAGTAGTAGTGGTAATAATAGGCCTAGTAGTAGTGGTAATAATAGGCCTAGTAGTAGTGGTAATAATAGGCCTAGTAGTAGTGGTAATAATGGGCCTAGTAGTAGTGGTAATAATAGGCCTAGTAGTAGTGGTAATAATAGGCCTAGTAGTAGTGGTAATAATAGGACTAGTAGCAGTCGTAATAATAAGCCTAGTAGTAGTGGTAATAATAGACCTAGTAGTAGTGGTAATAATAGACCTAGTAGTAGTGGTAATAGTAGGCCTAGTAGTAGTGGTAATAGTAGGCCTAGTAGTAGTGGTAATAATAGGCCTAGTATTAGTGGTAGGAGTAGGCTTAGTTTTTGTGGTAATAGTAGGCCTAATAATAATGGTAATAGTAGGCCTAGTTTTGGTAGTATTAGTAGACCTAGTAGTAGTGAGACCTAGTCTGTGGTAGTGGTAATAATAGACCTAATAGTAGTGGTAATAGTAGGCCTAGTAGTAGTGGTAATAGGCCTAGTAGTAGTGGTAATAATAGGCCTAGTAGTAGTGGTAATAATAGGCCTAGTAGTAGTGGTAATAGTAGGCCTAGTAGTAGTGGTAATAGTAGGCCTAGTATTTGTGGTAATAGTAGGCCTAGTATTTGTGGTAATAGTAGGCCTAATAATAGTGGTCATAGTAGGCCTAGTTTTGGTAGTATTAGTAGGCCTAGTAGTAGTGAGACCTAGTCTGTGGTAGTGGTAATAATAGACCTAATAGTAGTGGTAATAGTAGGCCTAGTAGTAGTGGTCATAGTAGACCTAGTAGTAGTGGTCATAGTAGACCTAGTAGCAGTGGTAATAATAGGCCTAGCTAGGCCATCAGCTATATTTTCACTAATTTCTTTGCATTTAATACAACCAAAAACTAGAAGTACATACTGTACAAAACGGAAATTACATGATCAATTCATTTATTGTGAAACAAAACAGTTTTAGACATATAGTCTGCGGATTTACTTATGCACTCTGCTATTATAATCCACTGTAATGTGATGGCACGTAACCCTTACTTACATTGTTGAAATCAGCCTTATAAACCTGATTAATATGTTTCTGGAAAAACTTTATCCAAGAAATATTCTGACATTCTGTAAACACATTCAAAGGAGGAACTGCATTTGGAACATTCTTCCAAGTATTAAGATAATAATAATAATAATAATATTTATTAATACTATACACTTGAGCTACATTAGGCATTGCAGCCCGAAAGAGCAGAAGCTCGTGCTCGGGCGCAGTTCAGATCAGTTATACAAAATATATCACAAAATTACGAGAGTTCATTGAGCACAATCACATTAATAAATGGTAAAATACATACAGCATGTAATATGTCTATATACAAATAGAAAATAAAGAAGTACATGAATATTAGAGTAACAATTTTTAACTCAATTAGCTTAAACAATTAAATAATTAATCTGATTTGTTTCTTAAATCTATGTGTGTTAAGTGTACTTAGCTCAGGGTAAGCTCTAATTAATGTATTATATATTTTGGGTCCAAAATTTCTGCTGTGTTTTAATCCAGCAGTTGTGTGGCATTTGGGAGTATTTAGAAAGAAACTGTAGTTTTGTCTCGTCTGGTATTCATGAGGATCAAATTTAAATTTATTGTGGTTTTTATGGAAGTAAATCAGCAATTTTTGTTTATAAATTTGTTCTAGATTTGATACGCCAAATTCCTGAAAAATTAATTTTGTTGGGTAATCAAAAGGTTTATATAGACAAATTTTGATAATTCTTTTTTGGAGCAGATTTAAAGGACGGAGAGTCGATTTTGCCATTCCTCCCCAACCTAAAATACCATACTGAATTATTGATTGAAACAGAGCTAAGTACACAGTACGCAGAACATAAACAGGTAAATAAGAGCGTAGAATGGAAAATTTGTGGATTGTTTTACGCAATCTGTTACACAGAAAGGAGATATGCTTGTCCCATTTTAAATGTTGGTCAATAATAATGCCTAAATATTTAACTTGTGAGGATATACTCAAAGCGTTACATGAGCAAGTAGGTAGGTTACAATCATGTATAGTTATACTTATATTATTATTTATTTCTAGTTGCTCAAGGCCATGTGATGTTAATGAAAATGGTATTAATTTTGTTTTAGAAACGTTCAAAGAAAGTAAGTGAGCATCCAGCCATTCTTTAATAATATTAATACCACTGTTAGAATTTTGATAAGTTTCATTCCAACTCGAACCGCTAAATATAACCACAGTATCATCAGCATAAGAATACAGAGTACCAGAATATTTCTCAATGTCAATTTTAAGTAAATCGTTGATATATATTAAAAACAAAACAGGACCTAAAATCGTCCCCTGAGGTACACCTATGTCAATGTTACGTGATTTACTAAGGTGATCATTTATTTTAGTTGCTTGAGTTCTGTTACTTAAGTAAGATTTAAATAATTTTAAAGCAATTCCATTAATTCCTAATCTATCCATTTTATTCAAAAGTATACTGTGATTGACCGTATCGAAAGCTTTTTGTAAGTCTAGAAAAATTCCTAGACATTTATTTCCTACATCTAATTCTTGAATTATTTTTGAGGTAACTGCCATAATAGCATCATCAGTGCACAAATTTTTTCTGAAACCAAATTGATTATCATTTAGTAGTTTATTTTTTTCTAAAAATGTTATTAACCGTGTTTTTATACATTTTTCAAATACCTTAGAGAGACTAGGTAATAGTGAAATGGGTCTGTAATTATTAAGATTATTTTTGTCACCAGACTTGTGAATTGGTATCACCACAGCATGTTTTAGGGCTGAGGGAAATACACCTTGAGATATGCACAAATTAAATATAAAGGCTAGTGGTTTAGAAATAGCTTCGATAATAAGTTTCAGGGTATTTGTTGTAATACCATCAATACCAGGAGACACATTATTTTTTAAACTGTTTACAATATTAATGATTTCACATTCGTTTACAGGAAACATAAACATAGATGATATACTTTTATTATAAAGCTTATAGTGATGAGTACCAAATACTTTCTTTTTTATATTAGATACGATGTCATGACTTACATTAGTAAAATGATCGTTAAATTCATTTGCGATAGTTTCCTTGTTTTCAATTGTTATTCCATTTCGACTTATAATTGTCTTTAATATACTATTTTTATTACATTGGGTGTCAGTAGCTTCGTTTATGGTCTTCCAAAATTGCTTTGGATTATTTTTATTTTTGTTAAATTTTTCAGAATAATATTTGATTCTCTGATTTCTTATTACATTAGTGAGAATATTTCTATATTTTTTGTAGTAATTTAATAAAACATTGTTTTGTGGGTCTCGTTTAACTTGCTTAGCTAACTTATCCCTAGATCGTATTGATTTAACAATACCTGTGGTAATCCAAGGTTTAATTTTTTTGTACTTACTTGAGAATTTGAGAGGGACATGATTAGAAAATTTACAAATTAGGTTACAGAGTATTTTATAAAAATTATCGAAACATGTATCTGCGTCTTCATTGTAGAATATAGATTCCCAATTAATATTATTAATATTTGATATTAGGCTTTTATGGTTTATAATTAGCTTATAATTGTCCGAAGGTTCAGTGGCTTCTCTGCTAATACTTTTATTACTGATTGACAACAATGCAAAAGTCATATAATGATCTGTTATTGCGCTTGCATATACTCCAGGTATAAAATGTAAGTTATTTCCCGTTTTTAGGAAAATATGGTCAAGACATGAATTGGATGATGGACGAGTAATGGAATTTAAGTATTTCACGTATCCATATTCATGCATGATATTTAAATACGTGTTGCCAAAATTATCTAATCTATTTTCTAAAATTTGAATGTTTATGTCACCCAGAATAACATGGTTGTTTAAATCTTTGTATATTGACAAGAAGCTTTCAAAATTTTTCAGAAATTCATTTTTGCATAGTTTTGGAGATCTGTAAATTGCAGTTAGGTTAACAAGAGTATCATTAATAAGTGTTAATTGAAAATGTATAGCGTTGCAATGGGAAATGTCAATATCACTTAAAGACACTACGATGTTTTCCTTAAAATATACAACTATACCATCACATTTATTATACTTATTACTTTTAACAAATTTTTTATAACCATTAATATCATAGCCAGAGTCATGATCAAGCCAGGTTTCAGTTAGAACTATAATATCAAAGTAAAAGGAAAAATTATTAAGTAAAACACAGAGTTCGGAAAAATTTTTGTTGATGCTACGAATGTTTAAGTGAAATATTTTAAGATCTGATAGAATATTGGTAATATACTCATTGCAGTGAAGTAAATCGTTAAAAACCATTGTGTTATTATTGTTATTAAATTTGCACTGATGGATTTCATTTAATATAGTATTACTAGCCATTTTTAAGTCAATTATATTGTATAATTAAACGTGGTTACCGACACAATAGTATTTACAAATTATTTACATCGTCAACATTAGTGATTTTACTCACGGGGCTGGCTTCATCTTTTCTTGCAAATATCTTACCGTCTCTTGTCCATACAAATTTATAATTCTTCAGTCGTGCTGCATCCCTTGTCTTATTCAAAAGGTCTCTGGTCACTGCTGTCAGTTGGTCACCTGCTGTGATTCTTCCTTCCGGAAGTTCCCTGTTGACTTTCTTTGTCGCAATCCCAGGGCCGCTGTCGTCTTTCTTGGCCTCGTTCCTGAACAGCTGGAGCCATTCATCACGACTTCTCCTCTTTGTGAAGCGGATGACAATAGGACGCGTCTTTCCTGGCCTGGATGGTATACGATGTGCTATGCTTACATCATGTTGCACCAATTCACTACCGCCTATGACTTCCGATATTTGGTCAATAACTTCATAAGTTGATTGTTCATCGACCTCCGGAACTCCAAATAGCATTATATTGTCTCTGCGTGTGTACTGCTGCAGATCACTCACTTCCTGCTTAAGATGGTCATTTTCTTTCACTAGCCTCTTCATCTCCTCCTGCGTGGAGTTGAGTTCATGTCTTGTGTGCGCCAGTTCCTCTCTAAGACTATCGAACTTGGACGACATGAATTCAACTGATTTTCTTAGTTCATTCACCTCCATCTGCACTGAAGATTTAAGATCCTCAAACATAAGTTTGAGGGTGGAAATAATCTGACTGTCCTGATCCTTCCCACTCCCTCCTTCACAGTTTGTACCCTTGTTTCTACCCATTGTTAAGACTGTAGTAACTCGCACCACGGAGCACACAAAAAACCCGACTGCACTCTCCGAGCTTCTGAACTGAACTGCTTTCCTGAGCATCCTACAATAGTAGCTTTGTTCGAACAAATATTTACGGCGCAGTATTTTACCATTTTCTTATTATTTCCCTTCAAGTGTACTTATATTTATTCGTACTCCTCAATAAGCATGAACTGCTTGCACTCCCAGCGAAGCATCAACTCCCTTTAATGGCGGCCGAACAGCGGTTCAATTTTGTACGCGAAACTAGCGCCGTTGGTGTCTCTAGTTATATATTACAAACTCTTTCATTCTAAGTGCGTTTCCTTCTTTCCTTTTTCATTCGCCAGCAGGAATTATGGGTATCTGAGAGAAGAGGGAGCCGATGTTATCTGGGAAGTCGCCACAAATAGATATGTTACTCGGAAATCTCCAGCGAAGTATTGAACAACTATTTTAGCATCAATTAGCTTCCAGTAAAGATATTAATATTTTGTCATACTCTGGGAAAGCCCTAGCGACATGGTGCACATCGATTAGGTTGTATAGTAACATATTGGTTAGGCTCGGTAAATTTAGGGATATAGTGTGGTACTACTAGTAAGTTGCAATCGTTGTAGTAATTCGCCTAGACGTAATGAGATGTAGGAAACAGCATTGAGGTTATTTACAAATCTTGTCTCGCGTAATTGTGTGTGTCAAGTTATATTATTGGAATACGAATATGGTTGTATTCTGGACCTCCTGGCCTCTTACGATCTTCAACTCCAATAGTCGTTCATGAGGTCTTCCAGCGAATTTGCCCTTTTAGTACGTTAGCAGAGAGTCAGATCTGCGAATGGATTTTCTACCTTGTGGCATGTAACAAAACTTACAACCCTCAACTCTTGATTCCCTCCAAAATGAGTAAGAAGTAAAAAATCATAAATAATGCAATACAAGATGAATTATATAAAGTTAATTTCCTAGAAGACGAAAACCTAAGATGGCTATTTAAACCAGCAGCGTGTCAAATTCCATGCGAAAAATATAGAAACCGCAGATTCATTAGAACAAGGAAACTTATGCCTTATTTTAAAACGAACAGATTTCGAGAATTAGAAAAAAACAAATAAAAATTGTACGAAAGTCGACTTGGAGTTTGGGATGAAGACACTGTAGTTATATAAGATAAACGAAAATCGTTTAGCAGTACAATAGAAATGAAAACTTTAAGGATAAAACAAAGAAATATCCATAAAAAAAAGAGAAATTCATAAGAAAGTAGACAAAATTGGAATAGTTTCTTGCCTAATTTGGAAAGAGACTTTAAAAACCTAATATAAAGACCTTATACTATTTTACGAATGTAGACGAGGAACCTGAATAAAACAATCTGGCTGCAATACTTCAAAGCTTTATGATCTCTCCCTAAACATGAGCAGGAACTCCCCGTGTTCAAAATCAACACTTACAAGTTAAATTTAAAATTAATTGTAAACAAATATAGGCTACATGGATTATAAGACAAAATAATTTTCATAATTTCATTCTGAGCATAAGAAATCTCAACGTGACTAGCTAATATGTACACATATTCTAAATGCGTCAAATTGACCAATTTTCTAAGGTGAGAGTCGAAGTTGTTTAACAGAGACGAGATGATTCTGGAATTTTGTTACAGCTGTTACCAAACTGTTGCTTCTTTAAGAACTTGGTCGAAGTCTCCGTGTGAATTACTCGTATATCTTCCTGTTTTCTCGGAGCTCTAGTTTTGTTATCTTAGAGATTAAATTTTAATATCTTCACTAAGACTGGCTTGGAAATGAGGTGGCTTGTCTTCTCTTGTTCATCCTCTTTAACTTTTCTTTATCATACTGTCCTCCTTTCCTTTGTCCAGCCAACTAAATAATCCTCTTTTTTTGCATCTTGTTCCATAACTTCTTATTTAGTCTTACAAAATCTCCTTAGTTTTTCTTCTCAGTATTATCATCTTGGTTTTATATTATTCCTTGTTTACTTCATTGCAATTGTCATTTTAGTTACTATCATCTATTATTATTATTATTATTATTATTATTATTATTATTACTATTATTATTATTACTACTATTATTATTATTACTATTATTATTATTATTATTATTATTATTATTATTATTATTATTACTACTGGTGCTGCTGCTGCTGCTCTGCACGTACAGTACATCCGAGACATAATAATTCCTGCGTATTTCAGTTCATTGAAAACGTGGAAAATGTTATGTTTTATTTAACGGCGCTCGCAACTGCAGAGGTTATACCAGCGTCGCCGGATGTGCCGGAATTTTGTCTCGCAGGAGTTCTTTTACATGCCAGTAAATCTACTGACATGAGCCTATTGCATTTAAGCACACTTAAATGCCATCGACCTGGCCGGGGATCGAACCCGCAACCTTGGGCATAGAAGGCCAGCGCTGTACCAGCTCGCTAACCAGGTCGACCAAAACGTGGAAAATGAAGTATATATTAATAATACTTGCTTTCTAAATTCATGAATGAGCAATATTTATCTTTAAATTTCCATATTTACAAAGCAAGAACTGTGTTGGTTTTCGGAGAAGAGTGCCAGAAAATATGAGATATGGTTTCAAAAGAGATATCATCTCTTTAAGATCCCTTGCAAGTTAGAGTAAATGAGAGTACGATATCATGATCGAAAAATGGGCTAGCAATTTATTAGACAATGACGCACTTCACAGCAAAGAAGTTCCTGCTCAGCAATGTAAGTCATTTCTGTCATTCTGGTCATCTTAGTTATATATATATATGTACTATTTTTAAATGAGTCGTGGATCAAAATATTGCACATTGTTCCTTTAAATTTACAAGTATTTCTTGTGACACTAACAAAACAGTATTGTATAAATAATAACTACATATTTCACTAAAAACAAGTTAAATACCACATGGAAGTGGTTTTCAATAGCCCGAATCCGATAAAGAAATTGGTACTAGATTACAAAAAGGAATGAAAATTATAGACAGTTTAAACTCTGCTTTCTGCGAGAGCTACATCCACGGTATACAGAGTGTTTCGGAAGGAATAATAAATATTTTAGGGGGTGAGCGTATGAACTATTCTGAGTAAAAAAGTTCATACATGTACAAACATATGTATCCGATAGGCGCAAAAATGACAATGATTATATTTACTGCTTATGTTCACAGTATCGATATATTTCAACAGTTCAGTGTACTTTTCCGCTCTCCTAACAACAGTAGCTAAGTGTCGCTCTTGTTAGATCGTCTTGTTATTTTATGATAGCATCACTATTCATAATGCGAGCGACCTATTCATCCTTTGTGTTTACTTTTATTTTTATACGCTTCGCTTTTCATCCATTCCCACCGACAAAAATCGACAGGATTAAGGTCTGGGGACCTTACTGGCCAATGCACGTGAATACCGCTGTCGGTCTATCGTTCGGGGAATGTGAGAGATGTGTCAACTGATGGCTAAAATGTACAGAGACCTCGTTATCTGGGAGAAAATACCCGTCCTTGTAGCCATGAGAATTACAAACTGCTGTTTTTTTGTCTTCACTATGAATACAGCGGCCCTCAGACGATCTCTGAAGAGCGACACGTGCTCTTCCTTTGGATATAGTTAATAGTTTTTTTAATTATATAACATTGTATTATATCAATAAGATATTTACAGTTTTGCAAATGAACATAACATATATAAATAATACATTAGAAACATGTATTGAGGTTGCAATCCAGTGATTGTCCTCATAAATAGAAGAATTTATCATTAAAGTTGTTCATTGGAGCAATTCTGTATGAAACTTCCTTTGCAATCTGCGTTGTGGTCTTTATGGTGGCATTTGAGCTGGAATCTGACCTAATTTATTGGAATGACTGATGAAGGATCTGTAAAGTTGTGAATAATTAGAGTGCAGGATGGTGTCCACTGAAGGTATCTGAAGATCTGAATGAAGAGTCGAGTTGCGAATGTACCAAGGTGCATCCACGAATATTCTGAGTACACGGTTCTGTTATTTTTTATTTCTTCTGAACTGGAAGTTTGAAACAAAGCCCCAAATTGCACATCCGTACATTCAAATTTGCCTGATAAGTGACATATACAGGGTGTATCTATATATGTGTACATAAATGTGGGGGTGTATTTCTGATACCATACCATAACAAGAAGTTCGTATGAACATGGGTCGCAAACTCTTCGTTAGGGAGTTATGGGTTTATCGGTAATGGTGCATGTGATACATTAACAACACACATTTACAAAAATTGCTCGTATGAACTTCTCCTGCTTCGATGCATGCCCTGAGCCTGCGTTCCATGCTTTGCCGTACTCTGTGCAAATGTCCTGGGGTGTTACGGATTTGATCAAAATATGACGTGCTGCTACAGTATTCCCATCTGCTAGGCCATAAATGTAGTGCATATCCGTCATTCCTCTCAATGAATACATCTTGTGGTGTAATGGATGTTACTGTGAATAACACAAAACAGAGCAGAAAGCAATCAGACAAAACAGAACAAATGTCATGACCAACTGTGATGAAGAAAGTGGGGAAAATGCAAGTTTGAGGTGAATTACATAATCAGGGGTCACTATAGGAAATTCCTTTCATAACTTATGAACTTTTTGTTATGTTTTGGTATCAGGAATATGCCCTCACGTTTATGGATACACATAGGCCTATAGATACAACCTGTATATGTAATGTCAATGTTAAATTTTCAAATTAAATTTATTATATTATATTATCACTCCTTATCCGCAAACAGAGGAAGATCAAGTGTATGCACTACATAAATTAATGTACACACAATTATTTTTAATCTTCTTAGAGTTAGAAAAAGCCTTCGAAAACCTAGATAGGCAAAAGCTGTTTGAAATCCTAAAATCAAGAAATATTCCAGAAAATATGTTTAGTCAATAAATTAGTGGAGATTTACAAGAAAACATAATAACATACTTACTTACTTACTTACTGGCTTTTAAGGAATTCGGAGGTTCATTGCCGCCCTCACATAAGCCCGCCATTGGTCCCTATTCTGAGCAAGATTAATCCATTCTCTATTATCATATCCCACCTCCCTCAACTCCATTTTAATATTATCTTCCCATCTACGTCTCGGCCTCCCTAAAGGTCTTTTTCCCTCCGGCCTCCCAACTAACACTCTATATGCATTTCTGGATTCGCCCATACGTGCTACATGCTCTGCCCATCTCAAACGTCTGATTTAATGTTCCTAATTATGTCAGGTGAAGAATACAATGCGTGCAGTTCTGTGTTGTGTAACTTTCTCCATTCTCCTGTAACTTCATCCCTCTTAGCCCCAAATATTTTCCTAAGCTCCTTATTCTCAAGCACCCTTAACTATGTTCCTCTCTCAAAGTGAGAGTGCAAGTTTCACAACCATAAAGAACAATAAAAGATAATACTGAACTCTCACAGGAAGAAGATATTAACAAGGGAGTACAACACGGTTGCTCATTGTCGTCAACATTATTGAGTCCATCGCTGTGGAGTAACGGTTAGCACAGGTTCAAATCCTGGTTCAGGTATTACTCCGGGGTTTTCTCTCATTCCATTAATAATAAATGTTATATAACTTTCGGCGCTGGTCCATGGACTCATCTCTCTAACATTATCACTCTCAGCTCACTCATAAACTAATAACAATAGCAGTTAATAAAGCATCGTAAAATAACACACAAACTACTTTTAAGGAACCCGGAGATTCATTGCCGCCCTCAGTCTCTACCATTATATCCGACCTCTCTCAAATCCATTTTTATATTATCTTCCCCTCTTACACTAAAACATTATTGAATATTTACATGAATGGTATTCTAAACCAGTGAATAGAACTGAAAAATGGAGGAATTTAAATTAATTAGAGTGAAAAAAATCGAACTGTACTATTCGCAGATTATCAGCTCCAGAAGATAATTTTCAAATTGCAAGTCACAAATTAAACAAAATTCTAAAACATTATAGTTTAACAGCCTCAACGGAAAAAACTAAACTAATAATGTCTCGAGGTGAAACCCATAAGAGGGAAAAATATTAATTAGTAACAGAATTATCGAGCAAGTAAATACATTCTGCTGTTTAAGAGGTTTAATTTCATATGAAAAAGAAAAAGGAAATGACAATAAAATTTCGTTATTTAAAGAATATCAGGAATTAAGAATTTAAGAATGCTGAGTAATTTAACTCAACATTCTTTAACTCAGCATTCTAACCCTTTTTTTATTATTATGTGGTACTAAAAATAAAAATTAGACTGTTATAGACAAAGATAAATTTATGCGAAAACTGCAGGATACGGTATATCAGACTTCAAAACAAACGAAGAAATTTTTAAAGAACTGAAAGTAATAAATAAAATTTTGGAAAAATACAAAACGAATTGACCACCTCTGTGATGTAGGGGTCAGCATACTGATCTCTTATGCAGAGGGCCCGATTTCGATTCCCGGTGGGGTTGAATTTCCTGGTTGAGGTTTTTCAGGGTTTTTCCTCAACCGTAAGGCAAACGCCAGGAAATTCGGGCCACATCATCCCTGAATACCACCGGCCTCATTCATCACAGAAATCATATTCATAACAAATCAGTAATACATATACAGTCACCATCTAGTTGACAAAAATGGAACCAGTACTCAACAATAGTACACTGGCCTTCGGATTTCACCCAAAAGATTAACTCGCGATATGACCAAAGATGTTAAAGCGAGTGTAAATAACAGCGAGGGAAAAAAACGAATTAGATTGAATATGGAAATTGAATGTCTAGATCATGATTATTAGAATTAATAATGAAAGAAGACAGCAGGACCCACCAATGAAGAAGCTAACGGATGTATTCTAAGTTCAGAAGAGGTCTACATGCTTAAAAGAGCTTGATGACGATGATAATTTATGGTTTCACATCATTGTAGAAGATTTCCTGATTGATACTAGTCCGTGGGAAGCTAACATTATAGCATTACAGAGAATCGTCCTATTCCTGTCGCTTGTTGCTACTATTTCAGCAGGATTGAACAGCAAGCTGTTGTAACAACCATATGTTGTAATAAAGAAGGAAATAAAATAAATATTTTTGGGAACCCCTGTTTTGGTTAAAGAAGAATGGAGTCTGTAATATGAGTGAGGGAAGTGCGTTAAGCTAAGCTTCGTGTTGTGAAGGAATAGGAGCGCCTTGGGAAGGGAGCGCAGAGAACTGGACATGAAAAAGACATTATCAACCACATTGCTTTCATAACTCTGAAAAGTAAAGCTTAGCATCGTCTTCAACCGCGGAGCTGCGTCGTCGCTGCGCGTAAGCTGCACACGTGCTGCAGCCTGTAGTCTGAAGGCGTCGGCGAGATTTGTCTTCCAGTGGATTTCAAAAACGGAAATTCTGAACTATTACGTCAATCTGCAACCACCTGTACACTCACGCGTATTAATTAATTCATTTTATACATAAAGCACAAACTCTGCTAAAGTTCAAATGTACCGTTTCCAGTTAAAAATCCAGCGGTCTCGAGTTTGATATCCAGCAGGAAAATACGAACAGTGTTGACAACTCCAGAATATTCCGGCTTGTTGCTACTAAAAATTCCACCAGATTTGTCACCAAAACAGCTAAACTTTTAAATTAAATTACATAACGATCTACTCCATTAAAGATAATGTCATCCATGTCCAATTTAGTGGAATTACTGGAGCTTGTGGAACTATACTGTAGTGAAGGCGAATTTATTTAGAAATGTGGAAAGTTCAACGATTTCCATGTCCTGTAAGACCTACTTTAATTAGTAGAATGGCAATAACCATATCAGTTGCGATGTGAGGTTATAATTTAGATCATCTGATTATGTGATCGTTCACCTCTGCATTGGCTCAACGCAAAACAAGTAATTTTAGAGAGTCTCTAACGAGGTTATTTCCACTAACATCTATGTATTCGTTTACAATAATTCAGCTCACTTCTTTATTCCCAGATAATAAATTTAACTTATTCTTAAAATTCTACTTCAATTGTTAATGGAATTACGAATTATTTTTAAAATCTTGAAATATTTTTCGGGTGCAAGTACTGGTATGTTTTTTTTGGAGTTGTACGTTTTGTCGTAAACGTTATTGCAGTTCAGTGACAATTTTTAGTAGAAAACAGTGTAATATTTTAAATTTTCAGATTCAGCGTGTGAAAGTAATAACACAATTTATTACTTAAATATATCATATAATCTCAATACTGAACATTATATTTTATATAAAAATTTGAATTATTTTATCAATATGTATTAAATTAATTTTGACCTTTAATGGAATTTATTATGACTTAAGTATACTTACTATTTTACCTCTTTCCCACATTAATAAAATATATATATAGGAGAAATCGTCACTCACCGACAAAAAATAGTAATAATATTTGGCTTCAAAAATCAAACATGTCACCTCAAAAAAAAAAAGTCATATCGCCCAAAGTTGAAAAACAGCTATAAATCCCGCTGTCGCCGGCTAGATTAAAAAGGTATATCTAACCGCAAACGATTATATTGGCAATAGTCTGCTACGGGTTTGTATATCATTCATGGAACTAGGTACTATAGAGAGGCTAAAGACCTCTTATAAGCGCTCTCTACGGAGGCCAACAGTACTATGGATCGTTCCCTACAAAACATGGCGGTCTATAGTATCACCAGCTTCCGCAAGGAGTGCTTTTCAAAGGTACACTGCCTCTTTGAATAATAAGGTGTCCAGTAGTTTCCAATGAATACTTTAATTCATATTCTTGTATGATACATTTTCAATAATAATAATAATAATAATAATAATAATAATATTTCACAACATTTCATTATTATTATTATTATTTATTTATTTGTATTAATTGTAGACTTGGGTCAGTGGAAGAGCAGGCCTTAACTCTGCCAGGTAAAATAATACATTATGCAGAGAGCCTATAATGATAGTAATTAAGAAGCGAGTATGGATGTTTATGAAACGAGCGCAAGCGAGTTTCATAATTTTCATATGAGCTCTTAATTACCATTATAGGCGAATTTCATACGACTTTTTATGCTCGACCATATTCCTAACTTGAAATTACGGTATTCAGATGTATACATTTTATTTGTATCTGACAAGATCGGAAGTGACCTTGTTCTAGGTCGTGAATTGTGAGATGTGCGCAGACGCGAAAGTATTGATTTTTTCCGAGAAACAATAATGTCATTGACCTTGATGTAGCTAATCCCATTAAACTTGGTATAACCTTGATTATTGAATTCGACATTGAAAAAACGAGATGACAAATTGAATTTATTTGAATATTATTTACAATTAACGCTAATTATTATAGTAACAGAACATAACCTTCTGCGACAGTATTGGATTTCCAGCCTCCGTGACTTTTCGCTAATTCCCTTTCGATTGCATATCCGAGAATAATCGATACTTGCGGTTTTATAACGGTACAAAGCTGACTTGTCATTGGCTGAACACATGTAAGCTGAGTTATCATTGTCTGAAGACTTGTACTTTAATGAGTAGGTGTACTTTAATGACATGCATTAAAGGACTGCTGCCAGGTGTATAATTAGTACATTTCGGCATGGTCGAGCATAAAATAAATTATATTTTTCGGATACATCAATATTTAATTTAAACATTTCGCTATAGGTTTTGTAAAAAGCTGATTTATAAATGAAAGAGTAATAATTAAGATTTTAAAATTTCCAAAAATGTCTCATTCCCTCGGATTTAAATGAAATGTACCGTAAATCATAATATTCGTTGCTGGATAATTAATCCCTCTCAATACAAATACCATTGCCCCAGAGAATTATAAGATAAGACGGACTGAACATAAGCGAAATATCTGTACTAATAAGTTTGTACCATCAAGAGTTTAGTACTTATTGTGTTTATAGGGCCTACTCCAATTTTCTTTTTATTAATGCGTAGGGCTCTTTTTGTTAACAAAGAGGAAAGTTAGCACTTGCATCACACACAATTTGTCATTATTGTTCAAAATAATGTAAGAACAGTTTTATTCTGCAAAAGCCTCTGCCTAGTTGCGAGACACGTGTGAGATCAATGTTTGTTTCAAATTATATTAGACTACACGATGTCTCCATCACGCGACAATATTTGTTTCAAATTATATTAGAGTACACGATGTCTCCATTACGCGAAAAGAAGTGAAGCTAGCTGTGGCTCCTGTTGTTTCTGATAACAATGTTAATCGTAAGTATCTTATCGTTTTAATAAATGTGGTGAGTTACGATCACGAGTAACTTTCTATTAGTGTCATTCTTTAATTATTATGTTGTATGCTAAGAGGTTATTTGTAGTTTTAATAATTGCATTTTTCAAAAGTTCTCTGTGTTAATTCCAATTTCAAATGAATTTTTCTCAGTAACTTAATTACTGGATTTTTTTTTTTCGCCACTACCTTTCCTATATTTTAATCCTATTAGTTACATACGTCGTCTCTCTTGAAATCACCTGGTGAGCACTGAATTACATGATTTCATATTAGGTTAGATTAGCTGTAAGGTCATTAAATTTGTGACGAAGTCAAAAATTTATTTATTTTTCTTCTGCCGAATACATTCATCCGTCTTTAGGTGCTTTGCTTTGGTTGCATCGAGTATAGCTTGTCATTTAATATCTGGGCTATATTTAGTGAAACTAATAAAACATAGGCCTACAGCTGTTATAAAACGTAAAGTTTTGTGTGTATTTTACTTTTTACTTATTAACATAATCTTAATATGTAACTCAATTCACAATAATACTAACTTCATCACAGTCATTTCCTACAATATCCGAGCCACGCCCCTTTGTTTTGACTAACCGAAACATGGCGGACCAATGTTCAATTGTCTTCAACTTTCAAAAGTCTTTAGCCTCTCTGTAGTATCTAACTCGTTGAACTCTTCCTTAGTTGGATGTGCCACTGTTGCCAACTGGCATTCACTAAATTCCGCTAGACGGAACTTAAATATAAGCTATTTTCCAGCTAAAAAAATTGATTTTATAAAGTACTTTAAAATGAAGTAATTCAAAATTTCATTTATAGATACTCTTAATTATATAGCAAATTATTTAATATTGAATAATTGAAATTATGATTACTTGATTTAAATAGAGATTTCCTCAGGATCATCAGGGTCAATGAATCCTCAATGTTCAGTAGCAATGAAGAAGTACTTGCAATGGCGGCAATGTCTCTCTCTCTCTCTCTTATTAGATGTATGTGAGCCAGGGTTCGTATCACATCTATTGGCAGTGTTGTTGTTGTTTAGTCAACTCTCCGAAGACAGATCTGAACCTCACAAGTGATACCAACAAGGCACCATTTATGAGGCAACTAGGCCAGGAGATAATGGGGTAGGGTGGCCAGTTTATTTCATCTTCCGTTGCATACATCGCCCACTAGTAATATGTAATCTTTAAATTTGTTTTGGGTTTCCAATGTTTCCATATATGGATTATGTGAGTTACGTCACCTCGGCAAGAAAGGGAAAGAGTTGGGAGGGAAGGATGATAAGCAGATCCATGATGAAACATGTTTCAACTCGTCTCCGCATTGCAACATACTGTATGAGGCGTTCCGTAAGAGAAAGACTAACCCGCCAAATGTACCTGTAGAGATAATCGACGTTCAAAGTATTTTACCTGTAAACGAGATAAGGACGAAGCCGCCAAGGACACGTCTGTAAATAATGATAATTACTTTGTACATTGAAAAACGAATACCTTTATTGAAAATTGCAATTAAATGTCCAATTTAATATTCCAACTTCATAGTGATCATAGATGACATTATGAATTCATCAATATTATGGGAATAATTTGAAAATATTACTATATTAGAAAATGCAAAGGGCGTAGAATGAACTCAATAGTGGCAGATATTAATAACAATATAATAATAATAATAATAATAATAATAATAATAATAATAATAATAATAATAATAATAATAATAATAATAATAATAATAATAAAAACACTTAATCGCACTTTGATGTGACTGTACAAGATGTCTGAAATTATTAATAAACAAAAATAAGTAGATGCCTGTCATGTTATTACCCTTGCTATCAAAAGTGGTCTCACTTGTTCTGGGAACAGAGATGCTAATAATCCATTGCATCATCTTCATGCAGATGTTCTTCTCAGGCGGTCACTGCTAGTTGCACGTTTTGTTAGCTGATCACGTCATCCAGAAATGTTCTGTGGCATATAGATAAGGAGAGATATTAGATCCTTTACTTTATCAGAAGTGAGCTTTATTGGCGTGACATAGTACCTCTTTGGCAAAACCAGCTGAAAGAGATCGGCCTGTTCTTAATGCGACATCTGTTCACATCAACAAAGGTTACGAGCTCAGAAATATAGATATTCTGGAGGTCATAATCACCAAATTCCCAGAAATTACGAAGTACAGGTTGTATTTTCTCCATACCTAATGCGTTGAAGCACCCACAAGTACATGGCGGGCCTATACCGCGAGCTTGCACATGTCGAGATGTTTTCGTACTAATGTACGATTCACCTTTGTTCCTTTTAATCTTTGCTTCTAAGTTTATTCATTTTTCGGCATGCCTCTGACGTTTCCTACAGTAACTAGATATGTCTGGTTGATTATCACTGTCACTATTACTCATACTAAGCTATTACAATGTCCATAAATACACGTAATTCCTCACTACGGTTGTACTCGTCTGTGTGTTTACAACAACACTGAGACAATGTATGGCGCGCGCCTTCAGGCGGAGTGGCGTATTCGCCCTTCTCGTACGGAGTAATATGAATATTATGAACCTGCCACAGACTACTCAGTTTCTCCAACCTTGCAAACAATGGTAATTTCGATGTATTAAGGAAGAGCCCGCCAACGTCTGCCAGGCTTATCGTGCAGATATGTGTCTTAAATATTCGGAGGAGTAAAAAATACAAAATTCTATCCTTGACGGGCTCGCCCTTCTCTTATGGAACGCCTCATATTATTACGCGCTTACCATGAATAGTTTGAGATTAATATTTATATAATATTAAATAAATTAATACCAGGCGAGTCACTTGCCCTTTATTTATACGAAGTTACGCAATACCAAAGATTCGCAGTCAATTCTGTAAACACAGAATTAGTAATAATTCCTAGACATGATGGAGTAATATGCCTATCAGACTACATCAGGTGATTAAGACGTGTAGCTACTAATGGTGTGCGGGTTCGGGTCTTGCATTGTGTGTGTTATTTAATCTCGGAACTTAGGAATAGTACACATATTTCCTCCTCATCGATTCTAACCAGCGGTGTCGTAAATGTAGTACAAATCGAAGTTAGCACTCCGGGCATGTATTATAGTATGGTTGTGCTTCCGACACTAATATATTAATGCTTGTGAATAAATAAACATAATACGTTATTAATTTGTCATTAACCTATTAGGCTATAGGTGATTATTTCATTAGCATTTTGAAGCGATGAAAGTGTCTAAAATCAACTGGTACTAAAACTTTCCTTAGTAGCCAAATAAAATGCAGAGTTTCCTATTTTTAACTAAGAAATTACTCTCTTGGACAGAGGTCTCCAAAAAGCGTATCGTCATTCGTGCTCTCAATGCTGCCCGCCGAACACAGTGTGCTGCAAGGCTAGAAAAGGGGAAGAGACTCGTACCTCAACAGATAGGAGCGATCAGTGGGGGATCGCGACAACGGTCTGCTTAAATTTACAAATAATAACATCAAAAGAATAAGAAATACCATGCGTTTGTATATTATTCTGATATACTATGAAGCTGGAGCCCCGTCTATTCCTATTGACACAACCATTGAAAATTCAACCTCTTCTGTTCTATGGTGCCTTTCAGTGCCTGGAAAAGATCTTCTCCAGTTGTATTTTGTAATTACATCTAGAAGACATTCAGACACAGTGAAATGTTCATTAACTCCTCGGATGAAAATGGCTAGGTGAGCTTTGTCATTTCTATCTGTGCTTTCGTCCAATACAAGTGAGTAAGATACAAACTGGTGAATTGTGGTTTCGACTTCAGATTCAATTACATTTTCTATCTTGAAATTCCTTCTTTGAACTGTAATTGGAAACATTTTAATTTTCTTAAACTTTGACTTTGTTCTGGACACAGTATTTTAGTAACGTCCTGAATGCACGATTTTACAAATGATGCTTATGTAAAGGGCTTCATTGATTTTCCAATATTCCAAGCTAAAACACAGCTAGCAAAAAGCTTTTTTTGTTTAAGACTGGGGACACGTGTGTGATTTGTGTTTGTATTTTCTGGTTTTATATTTATAAAAATATTTGTGGATCTATGCATTTTACCTAATATTAAGAGAAAAACTATATGTTTGTCATGCGGAATTGAGTGTAAACGTATTATAATATACTGATTATTATGTATAACCAAGAGTCATACAGATAGCTTCAAAATAAATTATTTTCACATGTCCAACATGCCTGTAATTGAATAATTTCAAGGGAAAAATTGTTCCGGGGCCGGGTATCGATCCCGGAACCTCTGGTTGAACGTAATAGCGCTCTACCACTGAGCTACCCGGGAACTCCACCCGACACCGTCTCAACTTTTCCCTTTATATCCACACAACTCGCGTGGGCTGACGAAACGCCAGAGACCCACAACGAGTGCACAGAATCTCTGTGTGACTTGGAATTGTGGTTTTCTGTTAACGTACACAGTAACGTATATATTATGCAAATCTAGTCTTTCAGGTGAAGCTCCCTGTAAAGCAGATTTGAATAATTTCAATAATTTTTCCCTTGAAATTATTCAAATCTGCTTTACAGGGAGCTTCACCTGAAAGACTAGATTTGCATGCCTGTAATTGTATGATATTCTTTGTGAAGAGTCGAGCAGTGTCGTCGCATGTTAAATTTTAACACACCCTTAAGAAATTTCGAACAAATTAAGTATTTCACATTCTTCCTACTAACTCAAAAAAATTCTCTTTCTATTCATCCTTGAATGTACTACGTCCATGATTAGAAGACATTGTGAAAAGGTGGAACACGCCGACCAACACAATGATAATAGCAGTCCGCCACTGCTCTTCGTTTACGCATAAACACTGCGTACAGTAGGCCTACAGTGGAGATGGGTGAGGCGGAACGCGCTCATTACGTACTGGCTTTGGTTCCGTTCAGGGGCTTACTCGCGAGCACGCTTTTGGAGACGTCTGTCTGCTCTTGGAGGTACAGAAATGTTTCACCTAACCTTGTGTTAAATCTTATAGAAGCAAGTATAGGCCATTCGTTATCTCGTGAAACCTACTTGCGCATGAGGACAAGAATAAAGTAGACTAGGAAGCTTTACTCCCATATTACGCTTCTACTTATTCCCACTATAAGATTCTTACTATGTGCTACGATGCACTCTTGCATTTTGTTTCTTAAATTAAGTTTTTAACACATTTCGCGTATATAGTTAATACCAAAAATCACACCCCTAAGTCTAAGTTCAAAGATAAAATCTGTAGGTTATAATATATCTCCCTGATCAATCATTGCATCTAAATTCTTCATACTGTTCAATATATTTTACAAAAATTTGTTTCGTACATGAAAATTTTCGACGTTCTTGATTCGTGTAGCACTTCTGTAACTGTTCGTTATGAAACATTTGCACACAATATGCAAGTCATAAGCAATAAAATTGCAGCCGAATTAAATATAATGGTAATTATCATTATGAAAAACGAGACTAATATGCGATGGAAAGAACAATTCTAATAATTTTACAAAAGTGAAGTGTTATTCTTCGCCATTGTAGATCATAATCTGCAAAAATATGCTGATCATGTGATCAACATGGCTCAAAATAATCGTGTGGTAATATTCAGGAGAAATATAATATATGGGTAAAAGAGTACGGATAGTAATTTTGTGGATACCAGGATATGTTGGAACAAATGTTATTTCCAAAATTGAATAGTGATTGTAATGACTAGCTACATTTTGCAACAGAATAGAGTTTCCATTCATTTCCATTATGATGTGAGACTCCACCTCACTCGTGTTCTTGCACAGCGCTGGATTGGACGTGTTATAGATGCGGACAATCATATTCTCCGGTGACCGTCACGGTCCCCGGATTTAACACCGTGTAATTTCTTTTAGTGAAGGTTTGTGAAAGACATGTTTTGCGTACCCCAAATGCCCCGTTCCCTCCGGGATATCCAGGAATAAATCACTCGTTCTATGGATACCATTACACCAGACATATTCGATTGGGTATGGCAAAAATTCGGCTACTGCTTAGATGTGTGGCATGTGTCCATAGGTCGCACAATGAGGCAATTTGAGTGATGTATACCAAACTTGGACAGTTATTCTTCCGATTGAAACATGTTATTAATTTATACATTAAAAAATACAGAAAATGCAGTAGTTTAAATTCCCACCATTCTTTTGTGAACACGTTGTACTATTCGCATTTTGATGCCTCATATTTATGCTGAGTATGTAAACAGCAAAGGATTCTGCAGTGTTAATAAAATAAATAATTACAAGTTAGGATGCTCAATGGTTAGGGTTTGTTCTTGAGAGCAGAATACTTAGTTAGAATACGTTATATTTAATATCAAGTCAAGAACCGTGGGTAAAGTGATGCAGTAATCCTTAGTAACAGTGGATAAGGAATCACTCTCTGGATGATATGACCCATTATAGCAATCCCTGCACCAGAGTAGAAAAGAAAGAGTTTAATTACCTATTAAAATATGGTGCAATTATAATTATGGCAATTTTGAGATAATATGTCTGATTGTTAACATTGATTTTCTCATCCCTTCGGCAATTTTTATGCTTTCCATGTTAGTGCAACTGTTACATATTGATAAACGTAAAATAATACAGGATCTAAAAATTGAATTTCAGAATAAAATAACAACAAAAATATAGCCACTGGGTATGTAGTCTATTTTTAATTTCTGCTGCGCTAAATTGAGTAAGAATAACATTGTAATTAAATATGTGAATTGCAATTCATGACTTGTGATCAAATAAATCAGTTTAATTTAAAACAAATATGTCAGGCTTTTTAACTTTCATGAAAAATAACCTCCCATTTACTTGTACTGAAAAATAAATTAATTTACGTAGTATTTTATTCAAAACAGAATTATCTTTAACCAAAAATATTACACCAGTTATTTATTCCACACTTATAATACAATCTTCGTATTTCCTGTTGCATTCTTGTCTACTTTGTCTTCACCCATTCTTTATGTTTTGGATTTTCTTCTTAAGTTATTTCTCTGAAATCTCTGCATTCAGTATTTTATCGTACGCATCTGGTCAAACTACAACCTCTAACTAAAAAATACTGTTGTAAAACGGCAAGCGGTTATACTCCGGCGTACGAACAGATCCGTGCACTCTTCTCTTCGCAGACCGGTCTCACCTCACTCCTTACTGCTTACGTTACTTCCTCGGGACAGGCGCTTCGCGTTGTCATTAAGTCGACGAAACTTTACTACCTGGGACCGGTCTGCATAGGAAGTTTTGTGTGTATACATATATACAGAGTTTTTCCGAAGTGGTGTTACAAACTTTCAAGGATGATGGCGAAGGGCACATGTATCAATTTGAGATCAGGAACCATGGTCCGAAAATGATCGAGTCGAAAGTTATAAACAAAAATAGTTGTGTGGAAATGGAATTGTAATTTGGCAGCACGTGCCCTCCTTCCCTTAACCTTTGGAACAATCGCGGAAAAATGGTATGGCCCGGATGTCTCCTACGTGGGTACTTGCCCGATACAATCTGTGAGCTTGTCTACTGTTCCCATTGGCTCATCCGTATTCGAAAATCAGGTCTGCTTATTCCGCTCTCGCGTTCCTCCACTTCACTAGGACTGATCGACTGGACACTGCAACTTGTACACATACACTTCTGTCTACAGACGTGCATATCAGGACCGACTATGTCCGTTACCCATTACGCTATCTGCATTGCTTTAGTGTAGTTTCCTGTCCCTACCCCTCAGAAGCGCACTGAATGGAATACTATAAGCAGACAACGTAAACAACGTCACATGAATACAGTATGTTGTACAGATAAATACACATAAATAAGGTGTACAGAGGAATAAAATTATTTCATTTCCACACAATTATTTTTACTTGTAACTTTCGACTCGGTCATTTCCGGACCAGGGTTCCTTATCTCAAATTGATACATGTGCCCTTCGCCATCATCCCTGAAAGTTTGTAACACCACCTTGGAAACACTCTGTATATAATATACTCGTTATATAAGTTATATTAAAAATATATGTATATTTTCATCCATTTTCATAGCTACTCTTTTGAAATTTTCCTCGTGCTGGCCACATGATACCTCCGGTCTAGTTGGATAATCGTTCACCTCCACTGAAGAATGGGACGTGAGGACAGCAGCCGGCTGGTCGGCCTTCGGCTCATGGGACGTTGCGCCACGGATTATTATTTGACAATTTCCACAATACGAAATTAGGCGATTGGAAAGAAAATTATTATGCTCTTTGAAAGTACGACCTACTAGTCAATAATTGTTATTCGAGAAAAAAAGTCACTGTAATTAAACGTATTTGTATGTAAATTTATTTATTTTCTGGCAGGATCTGATTAATTCAGGGACACGAATATCTCATTCTTTAATATTTTGAGAGATAAATTGTGTTTGCCTTACATAAATTGTATTTGTAAATGTTTACTTTATTTTCTTTCAGTCGTGCTCAAAAAATATCTTTATGCAATTCTAGCCACATAGTCTCTGCTGCTTAGTAAATATTTGTCCCAAGTATCGTAGTATTCGGAGATATTTGACTTACTGTTCATTACAATTCAATTTATAAAAGTTTAAAAACCACTATTTTTTTTACCAATTTATTGGAACTAGAAATGTTAGATCACAGGAGGGGTAACATTAGTAGCAAAAGAACTAGCTAGATATAGAATAGGCTTCGTGGGAGTACAAGAGGTTAGGTTAGATGGGAATGGCATATCACAAATAGGAGATTACTTGTTGTATTATGGGGAAGGAAACAATAATCACCAATTAGGAACAGGATTCTTTGTACATAAAAGAATAAAATCAGCAGTAAAAAAGGTCAAATTTATCAGTGACAGGTTATCATATTTAGTACTTAAGGGTAGATGGTGCGATATCGTAGTTATAAATGCTCACGCCCCTACAGAAGAGAAAGACGACCATATAAAGAATAGCTTCTATGAGGAATTAGAACATACTTTTGATCAGTTACCTACATATTACATGGAAAATTTTATTGGGGGATTTCAACGCTAAAGTAGGACGGGAGGATATTTTTAGACCAACTATTGGAAAAGAGAGCCTACACGCAACTAGTAGTGATAATGGAGTTAGATTAGTCAACTTTGCCGCATCGAAAAATTTAATTGTCAAAAGTACAACATTCCCCCATAAGGATATACATAAATATGCTTGGACTTCTCCAGATGGATTGACTATAGAGTGTTAGTTGGGAGACCGGAGGGAAAAAGACCTTTAGGGAGGCCGAGACGTAGATGGGAGGATAATATTAAAATGGATTTGAGGGAGGTGGGATATGATGATAGAGACTGGATTAATCTTGCACAGGATAGGGACCGATGGCGGGCTTATGTAAGGACGGCAGTGAACCTTCGGGTTCCTTAAAAGCCATTTGTAAGTAAGAAAGAAATGTTAGATCCCTAATAATGAAATTCGTAAATAATACAGGGACATCATTTTATTTTTACTTCAATTTTTATTGTACCTGAGTTTTTTAATATACTTCACTCCCACCCCTTCTATTAATGAACTTCAACAGTCCTCCACCCAGATCCAAGACCGCATATACAGTCATAGTAGCCTTACGGTCATAGTAAACAGTACGTTCCAAAAATATGTTCGCGTTTTCCAGTGACGAAAGAACTTTCAATATTGAATCATTTTCGCACAGGTACTGTCGTCCATTTGCCTACGTCGTATCCCGGTTTCCCTCACCAGCTTTTATTCGCCAGCTAGTGGCTGGGCTGTCTTAGTTCTTTTCTGAGAACATTAATTTCTATTAGGGATTAGACGTCTACGTAATATTACACAACTGTTTAAAATAACTTAAAAGGGCCTCGTTAAGTAATTAACTGTCACGTAATTTCCTCCCTTTCTACGACCCTACGACATAACCACTTGGACGGACAGTAGATAGTATGTCTGAGTCATTTTATCTTTTCGGATCGGGCAGAAGTGAAGATTGAATTTACAGTACGTAAGGCACTCTTTTATAGAGTAGGTACAGAATTATTTCAACATGAGTTACTAGTACGAAGGACGAAACTGGTAATTGGGATTAGGTACAATAGGCTATAGTGCGATAATATGCATATTAGAACTGAAGCCTGTGTCGAAATGAACGGCCACGATTTTCAAAAATGTGTTTAAATATCCGTATTATGATTATCTTTCAATTTACTTCATTCTCTATATTGTACGCTAATGTGCTGTAGACAGTATAATATACACTGCATAATGAATACGTCCACAATGACAGATCAGTTCGTGAGTGAAAACACTCATTATTAATACTGTACTGTATTTTGGTTAAACAAAAACCTAATGAAAATTATCAAACTCAAAAGCGCGATATTTCCTAGTTTACGTAAACGGATGAACTACTTTTCTTCCCTCCTATACCTAGTAAAGTGATTTCTTTGTAGCAAACGGCGTTGATCCTGAGGTAGTCAAGGTAATATTAAAAATGTTAGTAAAAATAAAATGATGTCCCTGTATATTCGAAATTTGTGAATCATTTATGGAATTAAATTCAAGATAAACAATATATACTCTGTTCCATCATTAATGAAATAGATATTTAACTATTTCATAATCGGTTTTATTTTGAAAATCGGCTTAAATTAAAAAAAGTGAGGTAAAATAATGAACTTTACTGTAGCTTCATATTTTGTGAGAGATATGCCATATCTTTCAAGTGCTAAGTAATTAAAAGTTACTGTAATTTTATAACTAAACTATTTTTCATCATGATAAATGATTTTCAACAAACTTAATGCGGACGACAAAATTTAAAATTCTGTCATAGTGTACGTGGACGATCCTTTTCCTCGTATACATTTCAATTAACTCCACCTTTATAGGAAAGTAAGTAAAATAGTGCAATTTCTCTCTGGGGATAAAGACGCGCATATGTTGCACAGATGCAGGCGTTACATCGCAATGAATGCTGAAATCACAGCGTGTGGAGCAGACTGCGTTGAGCACGACGCTGGCGATGTTAGACAAGGGTAACGTTAATCCACGTGAAGGAGCACTTGTGTGAACACCCCTCTGTATACAGCATAGGGTAAACTGAGTCCGCCCACCCACCCTTCACTGCAGTGTGAACAGTATGACGTTGGATTACTCCTTCGAGAGGAATTCCACACATCTGTGGCATCCGCGAGGGTCGTCGACGCTGTCGTCGGCGTCGGAAAAGGAGTCGACGATGCCCGTGACGTTGCTGCACACCTCCCCATGTATAATTTGCATCCTTATTGCGTGTACTCCCTTCTCGGCGAAGAATCGCTCTGCCTGCCGCTTGCTTCTATTATCGTGCCATAATGTTTTAGCGTGTTTCGGAGGTTAACGTTCCTCAGAAGTACAACAAACCGCTGCACGTTGTTGTGTAATTATCAGTTCCCATCAGCGAGTGCTTTTAAAGCGCGAAAACTATAATTATTTTTACCGGAAGGTAAATTAAAAAATTAAAACCAAGGACATTTCGCCTTCCGTTTCTTATCACAAAAAGAAAACCATAAAATATTTACGAAACATTTTATTGATGTTAAAGTTCTCTTTTCTACGCTGCATCAAATTGAAACTGGTAACAGATATTGACGAGAGATTTGAAAAATCTAAATAATTTTTTTTTCTCCAACATTCACTGTTTTAGAGGAAATCGTTATATATATTATTATAATGTACCGAAGTACATATGATATTTCCATGCAGATATTCTACGTCATCATACGATGAAAGAGTAATGGAACGGAGAAAAATTCTCTCCGGCGCCGGGATTTGAACCCGGGTTTTCAGCTCTACGTGCTAACGCTTTATCCACGTATGATGACGCAGAATATCTGCAAAGAAATATCATATGTACTTCGACACATTATAATAATATATATGATATGCGTAAATCACTCCGTGATTTAAGACGGCGCTTATTCCGTCGGATCCCGGCCAACTAGTCACTCATTACGAGTGCACCTCAGCACATGTGTGGACTTCGGTCCTAGGTTCATAGATATCTATGACGTAGTGCAGAGGGCGGCCACTAGAGGGAACCCAAGAGTTGGAACTTAAAACTGAGACGATTCTTCCGACGCCGGGGTGGAATACGGTGTGGCTTAGTGGATAAAGCGTCAGCACGTAGAGCTGAAAACCCGGGTTCAAATCCCGGCGCCGGAGAGAATTTTTCTCCGTTCCATTACTCTTTCATCGTAGGAAATCTTTATGTTTCTATGAAGGATTTGGCAACATTACAGCTGCTACAATAATTCTAAGCAAGAGCGGCCTGCACTCCTTACCTCCCCCCCCTCTACTGTACTCAGTAATACGCGACATGTCCTGCGTTGCCAGATATATTTCAACGATTTTCGCCATCATTCAGTTTAAATTCATGGCTAAAGGTTTAATTTGCAAAAAAAAAAAAATATTCAGGACATCAACGTTCAGATTATTTTTACTTGTCTGCTTGCCTAGCAATCAGCCATTTCTGTCTGGCCATTACCGCAATAGAGCGCTGCAAACATTGGGCAAAGAATACATAACGGTGCAAGCCTGCATAACGGTGCTTCATGGAAGGAAAAGCGTATTAAAAGTTTTGTTTTATTTAACATGTAGAATCAACTCTTAAATTTTTATGCAAAGGTTACCATCCAATCTGTATATGTAACACACACATACGCAGTATATTACATTTATTCATAGTTTTCTGCGCATGGACAGATCTTGCACTGCAAACACAGCAATTTACAATCTTCTTTTTTTTTTTTTGGCCTTCCTCTTAAGCACAGTATTATTTTGTATTATTTGAGGCAAACAAGAAGCAATTCAAACTATTTTCAAAGGGATATTTTTTAAAAATCTACGCATAAATCTGAAAAATGTAAAATAGGAAGGAATTTATTACGTTTTATGCCATAAAAATCATTATAATCCCAACACCTAATCCTTTAAGATTCTAGACCATTATTATAATACAAAATCAACATTATAATCCTTAAGGATTCTAGACAGATGGTTCGTTTCGGCACACAAATTGAAATCGTCAGAAATGTTTGAAGATCTTCCTAATCTTCCGTATTCTATAGTCCAGTGTTCCGCAAACTTTTTATACTCACGGCACACCAAAATGTTAATTCCCTCAGAAATATATGTTGTGACTCTCCTAATATAATTACGTAATGTAATCAAATTTATTATTATTATTATTATTATTATTATTATTATTATTATTATTATTATAAAACAAAAATCGACTCTTGCATTTATTACCTATTTATGAACTTCAATTCACTGTATAAAATACACATTTCTATTACTAATATTAAAGTAAATAACTCTACTCATATTTCTAATGGCATACTTGGGCCTGCTTAGCTGCACACAGGTGGCTGATCAACGGTAGAATCGTTGACAGTGCAAGCCTAATTTCTTCTTCGATGGATTTGAGTCGCTCCCTCTTTAATGTTTTAATTTCAGTTAACGTAGAGAAGCCCAGTTCACACATATATTATGTAGTCGAAAATGGCAATAACATATTAACTGTCATCTCAGAGACAGCCGGGTATTCACTCCTTATTGACAACTAAAATGTTTCCAAAGACACTTCGAGAAGTTCTAATTTCAATGTTCTTATGTAGAAGAATTAGTGCAGTGTGTTCTGATCCCATTCCCTGACACAAAACAGAAAAAAGCAGCATATTTAGGGACCGCGATTTGATGAAGTTCACGACTTTTACTACTTCGTCCATCACAATTTTCAAAGGAGATGGCAAAACAATGGCTTCGCGATGAATGAGACAACGGTCATGCGTATGTCAGGATATAGACCTACTTCACGTACTTCAGCCATGAATTCTTTCACTCGGCCTGTCATAGAAACGGCTCCATCTCTAAAACACTAATGCAATCCTCCCATGTTAATTTATTATGGACCACATATTCATTAGTTGTGCGAAACATTTCTACACCGGTTGCTCGCTCGGGCAGTTTGCCCAAAAAGAAATAGCAATTACATCCCCACCAATGTACCGAATATAGGAAAGAAGTTCTGCTTGACCGCTAATATCGGTGGACTGGTCGACCTGAAGTGAGAACTTCTGACTGCTCTTCATTTTCTCCTTCATAATGTCTTGGACGTCATTGGCCCTGTCACTAACTGGGCGGTTAATTGTGTCAGCAGAGAGAGAAATTTAATTTTAATTAATTTTATTAATTTCTTACAATAATAGGTAAAATTTCGCGTCACACCTTTCACCTCGTGGAGGCACACCAGTGTGCCGCGGCACACCGGTTGCAGAACAATGCATAGTCATCCATTCGCTCTATAATATGATGTATCCAGTTTTTCTTGTAATTTTCTATTCTCTCTGAAATAGTTGTGATTTATAATCCTTGTAAAATGGTTAAATTTATTTCAAGTTATATTAAAGTGTATACAGGTGTTTTCTTTAAAAATATTCTGAACAGTATTAGTCCGTGTTAAATCTGGTTTCTGAAGTATCCCTACAGAAAAGTTGGAAATTCTAAGATGTAATTATATATTTTTTCTGTTCTTTTCTTAACATAATTAGATTTGAAAGTTTGTTTCAATATGTCTAATATTTATGGGTACCTACTTAATTAGTTTTGTTTCTGAAACACAGCCTGCATGTGAATACATGCAGGGGCTTGTACTGTATGTGTGGATGTTTGTGTGGGTGGGTATGTGTGTATGTAGGAATCCACATTTTAGTGCAGGTGGTTAATTGGAAGTATAAATTTATCGTTGAGGATCATCTGTGACGTAGGATCAACACGACGCCAAGCCTTCACATAGTAAATCACATATGCAACAACATTAACGCAGCAGGCGAGATTTGAACCACGATTGCAGCTTCCGCACAACCTTAAAGCCGAATGCATTAACTACAGAGGGCAATGCGACCTATGGACTCTATGTGTTCTCTATGAACATTAATTGTTGCATTAATTTATTAGATGTAAATAATATTTTCTTGTGTATGCATAATGCTTGTAAGAACTATTGATCTAGAAAAAGTATGAATTTGCAACATACGTATACTGATTCACATATTGATTATAGCAAGGCATTTGAGAAAATAAGTAGAGAATACTTCTGTAATATTGTGTGCAATATTTCGGAATACGTTTGAAATGAATTAATTTGATGAAAGTGTATAAATAGATCAAAATATACAGTTAGAGTAATGTTAAAAGTGGTCTCAGATCACTTCAGAGTTAGGTCAGGTGTTGAACAAGGAGAAGCCTTGTTACCCATCACTTCCCAGAATTTTTACTTTATTGGTTCTGTGTTAATATTTTGTAATTGATTATCCTGTTATTTGCTGGTAATTAGATTTTTCAACATAGTAATAAAAAGATTTTTAGATCAAAATTGAATCTTTAAAATAAAATCCTGCCAAAAAAGAAATCCCAATTTAAAGAAAAATTGAAAAACATCTTAAACATAGATAACTTCAAGGAACATTTATTATTCTAACATAGTGTGTTAATTACGTATGGAATATTGCTAATAACTCTTTATATATTCATTTTATGAAAAAATACCTGATCTGCTCCATTATGAATTCACATATTTATTTTATGTTACATTATCAAAACATTTGAAAGAACCATAACATTTACAACAGAGTATTCATGATTTATGCTGAGTCAAACTTCTATTTGTATGTAAAATTGAATGGAGATTTCTAATAAGTGAAATCTGATATAGGGTGCCATTTAAAAAGTGTTATTTTTTGTGGAAGCCTCTACATGAATCAATACTTTTATGAGACCACAGCCATAAGTTTTAGTTAGATATCTCCAACAACTTTTGTTTTGGTATTGTTTCATAAAATGAATATATAAAGAGTTATTAGCAATATTCCATACTTAATTAACACACTGTATGTTGATGATATTGCATTATGCATTGACATCATAATCTAAATTTGAAATCATAACTCTCACTTCACAGTTATTAAATGCGCTAAAAGACACGGACGTGCAATTGAATGTGAAAAAATAAACTATTTGAAAATACCCCATTTAAATTCACCTGAAGATAATTTACAAATCTATCATTAACTTTTAAAAAGTAAACATTGTTTGGAACAAAAATAGTAGCATATAATAATGAACTATCAAAATTAACAACAGATTTCAATTTGCAAACATGGCTTATTATTCTTTATTCAACATACTGAAGAACAAGATATTTTTAAGGAAATCCAAATTATATATATAATTTTATAATCCCTCCTATACTTAATTAGCTATTCTTCTGAGACTTGGACTTTTAACAACATACGAAGAATATAAATGGAAAATATCTGAAAGAAAGATTTTGAGGAAAATATTTATACAACTTCAAGTTAATATTTTCCGGAATGAAGAATGAGAAAAAATGAAGAAATTTTCAATTTACATAAACATCCAGATGTAATCACAAAAATAAAGCACGGCAATTTAAATAAGTAGAACATTTGATGAGACCTCCATCAGAAAGGAAAATTAAAAAAAAAAAAAACAAACAAACAAACAAAGAAGATAACCACCGGGAAGAAAACCATTGGAAAGACCGTGTATGAGATATTTAGACTATAAAGGGAAACAATAGACATAAATGATGGCGAAATGTATATTTCGACAGAAAAGTCGGACACAATATTATTAGTTCTGGCTTTTAAATTTCATAATAAAACATAATTCATTGTGAGAAACAGAGTTTCTCGCCGTACGCTAAACGCATGAAGCTATGTTGACGTCACTGATGTGTCAACCAGAGCCATTCATCTCTGGTTATTTCAATAGCGGCCCTGCTATATCTAGTCGGGTAACTTGGGTGAACGAAGTTTACCCGTAGATCTGATTCGGTGTTAAAACATGACATCTCTCTTAGTAAGATTTACCACTGTGGACGGTATTAATCTACTTAGAACAGGTCACGATGATAAATTATTCGGGTCAAAGTACAAGAAGATTCAGGAAAGAATTTTTCGTCGAGATTCCAACAAAGGTTGAGTCGTGAAACTCCGTCAAGCGAAAAGGCCCTTTTGTTTAACTCGCTGTAACTCGGAAACCAATAAAGATTTTGAGTAGCGACCACTTTTAAAAGTAATTTTCGTTATTCCTCAACATTTCTTTCGCTTTGGCCCTCATCTAACGTGAAAACTAAAAAAGTTTACCGCTTACCAACTTTTGAAGATGTAGATGTCTATTCTGAACAGATCACATCGAATTTAGTTTTTTTTCTCACTTTCCGAGAAAGATTTTCATTTAGATTTTTTTCTGTGCTTTCCTTAGACATTGAGCTAACAATTAAAAACATAACAACATGATCAATTGACTATCATAGGAGCTGCGACATAATACAGTAAATGTTAACGGAGTGGGAAATATAATAGAAACAACAAACAAGAGCCATGTTATATGCTCCGATCCCTTTCGATTTTATCCAAAATTTTACAAACATGAACATACGTCACTATTGACGTTAACATAGCATTTAAGCGTTTAGCGTATGGCGAGGTTGCGAAAACTCTCTATTATGTGAAACTGTTGTCGTTATTCATGTATTTCTCCATTCCTAGATTGCTTAAAGTATGTCCCGAATGCAAACACTACTATATGAATGAAGATCTGTATAGTAATTGTAGATGAAATAATTAATTTACCATGTTCACCGCATTTCTGCAGTAATTTACTTGAAATCGCGTAAATTATTATCTCTTTGGAAATCTTAAATCTGGTGGCAGTAACCATGTTATTAATTACATCTGAGTTTGAGAACATCTCAGTTGTGAAGTACTCTTTAAATTATAAAGCGTTCAATATTCAGTTATTCTATTAAGACTACAGTGCTACCTTTCCCAGACTTTATAACTAATGCATTTGAATTTCATGAAGACAATTTGCAATTAAAACAGTTTGATGGAATCCATTTCCTTTACTTTAAATGAAAAATGAGCATTACTGGAGAGAATAGTGATTATGTTTAACCTCATATAAGTTATTCAGAATTCCTAGAATCACAAACTGAAATAACTTCGTAAAATTTCAGAGAAAGCCGTTCTTTTGAGTCCTTTAGGAGAGAGTTCCAGAACTTCTTTATTCTTCCGGAAGAAAACTCATGGATGTCATTGAATATTAGTTACAACAATGAGCATTTTTATTTATATGTAGCCTACCTAAGTGAATATAGAAACAGTGTCATCATTTCTATTGAAGTTCCACATTGAACAAATTACGTATAAATATCATAAAGTAGATATTGAACTATTTTATTATATTAATAACATATTATATTATTCTTTTGTGCGTACAATAGGCTAAATGATTCTATTAAGAAAATTTGTTTGTTAATCACTTGTTAACAGCCATTTTTCATCTGGTGTGTGATACAACTATTCATAGCAATCCTTAGTTATAGAATCCGAAACGGCCTTTAGAATTGCTGTATAATGTAAGGGTTTTGAGATATTTTAGGTTTTTATATGGATTTTTAAAATACTTTTGCGCCTTTTGTGTTGTCATTTTTTTCAGGGAATAATGAATAAGGGCTATGATGGCTAAATTATTTTATTTGGATGTAATATAGGATGCATGAAGATAGGCTATAGTCATTGTGCTACATATCAGAAAATAGTTGAAAGATCCTACCTTTCATCCAAAGCTCGCAAATCTTGAGTTGACCCCTTGGTCCTATTTCAAAACCATTATTTACGTATTTCTGGATAACAGAAGAGACGATAAATATTTCCATAATGACTGCTCTCCTAGATAACTACAAGAACTCAAAATTCACATTTACAATCAGACATTGACTTTTTCCTAGAAAACTGAGGTGCTTGTATTGACGAACAGGGTGAACGTTTTCACCAGTACACCCTGCCATGGAGAATCGTTACCAAGGTTTACTACAACCAATTAATGATGAGCGATTACTGTCGGTTTCTTTATAGAGAGACTGATGAGACACCATGGAAAAGGAAAGCATCATCATTTCATTTTGCTATTTTTTTTTGTCTCCGCAAGAGAATGTGAATAGGACTTTTTTTTTATCATTTAATCCCATTCAGAAAGAATTTGGTTTTAAATATTGTAAATATTAACATCGAGCAACAGTAAAAATTGTAAATGACACTCGGGAGGAAATTAACTGGAGAATAAATATGAGAAATGCCTGTTATTATTCGGTTGAGAAGCTTTTGTCATCCAGTCTGCTCTCAAAAAACCTGAAAATTAGAATTTATAAAATAGTTATATTACCGGTTCTGTGTGTTCTTGGACCCTCACATTCAGAGAGGAACAGAGGTTAAGGATGTTTGAGAATAAGGTGCTTAGGAAAATATTTGGGGCTAAGAGGGATGAAGTTACAGGAGAATGAAGAAGGTTACATAACGCAGAACTGTACACATTGTATTCTTCACCTGACATAATTAGGAACATTAAATCCAGACTTTTGAGATGGACAGGGCATGTAGCACGTATGGGCGAATCCAGAAATGCATATAGAGTGTTAGTTGGAAGGCCGGAGGGAAAAAGACTTTTGAGGGGGCCGAGACATAGATGGGAGGATAATATTAAAATGGATTTGAGGTAGGTGGAATATGATGATGGAGACTGAATTAATCTTGCTTAGAATAGGGACTGATGACGGACTTGTATGAGGGCGGTAAGGAACCTCCGGGTTCTTTAAAAGCCATAAGTAAGTATGTACCAGTAAGTAAATAAATATTAACATCTTGGATTAGTGTGAATAATTATTATTTCAGTTATTTTCTCGAAATAATTTAGGATCAAACTCATTCATGATACGTATATTTTATTTCACTGTTAATTGTCTATTGAAGCCCTGTCTTAAGTTGTACCAGTCGGTAATTTTAATACAAATATTATATTTAGGCCACGCGTTAATATTTTCCCTACTGCAGTTACAACTTTGTAGCCTATCATAATTATTATCATTTAAATAAATATTCTTGCAGTGGGTAATGTGTCGTTTTATCTTTCTATAGGTACGGTCACACGTCGCTACTTTTGCAGCGATGCAGTACAAAAAACTGCGCAACTCCCGTACTGCGACGTATGAACAACGGTGCAACCCGAAAAGTAGCGGCTGCCGAACCTGCTGCTCGCTACTTTTCCATGCTGCGTGCAACTTAAAAGTAGCGACGTGTGAACAGGATTCTCAAGGTTGCAGCCGCAGCATTTTTGATATCGGTTTTGTTGAAACTTTTGCTGCGGTTGCGACCAGTGTTGCCACTCAAATGTGCCAATGATACTTTTATTGTTTGGATATATCTTAATGTTAGATGTGATGAAAATAAATTATTTGTAACAGTTATTAAAAGCACAACACAGTCCGAGCATATTTGCTGACGAAATATTTCACGTTTTTAATTTTCTGTTGCGTAGTTTCAAACAGGAGGGTTGCCAACATTGGTTATCATTTAAGTATATAGGCGTTTTTAAAAGCTTTATAGTAAAAATTATGCCAATTTCTGAATACTAGTTAGGACAGAAAAGCAAATAATAGATAAGTAAGCTTTCGCATGAGTTTATTAATAATGCGAACATAACCACAAAATGTATATTGAGAAATCAACACGGAGATGGAAACCTGCAGCATGACTACGGCTGCAAAAGTAGCGCCTTGTGTGTGAACAGACTCGCAACCTCCAGTTGCAACTTTTGCTGCACTCTGGTTGCGCAGCACGAAAAGTAGCTTGCAGCGCGCTACTTTTGGCTTACGTGTGAACACGACACGCAACTTTTGCAGCTGCAGTACAAAAGTTGCGCAGCAAAAGTAGCGACGTGTGACCGTACCTTATGTTTAACAGGAAAACCAGATGAAAAATTTCCGAGAGTTTGGTTTAAGGTTTAGAAAACTGTGTTACACATTCTACTGAATTTAGAATATGTTATCATTATCATCATCATCATCATTATCATCGTTATTATACAGTAATCAAAGTTTGCTTGTATTTTCCTTGATCAGATAGAACTTCAATCACGGTTCCACTTCGACACTAATTTTAATTTTTGAAATGCAGAATCTCTATTTGTATCTCCACCTCACGCAACATATTATAGTTCAAAGAAATGAAAATGCTATACAGTACTTTTCCCAGTGATCGTAATATTTCCTTGGTTTAATAAGTAAATATAAAATGCAATACTACATGTAATATTAAACAACAAAAACACCATATCCCTAGCTATAAAAATACAGTGGAAGAGGAATATAAAAAATAAAGTAAAAACATATATACGCAATGGTAGAGAATCAGTAAATTCCCTGTCATTCTTATTATAGGTATTTAATATTTTTATAGGAAACAGACTACAAGTACGTGAAATCTATTTCTTGTCAATACTCTTCTCTTGGAGTATAAAAGTTCATCTGAGAGACATATAATACTTCAGAGGAAACCATAATTGTTCATTTTTGTTCTTCTGAATTTTGGAAGTTCACTGTTCAATTGGTGTGTCAATTTGAAGCTGAATGAGAAGTATTCAGTCAACCACCAATTTGATCGGGAGGTAGCGAGCTGTGCATGTCTTTCTGTGTTTGTCTAGCATTGGGTTCGAAGCCAGCAACGGATGTTTATCTGGCTGAGCTTGTTCAGAAATACCAGATAAACCCATTTCGAATTCTCATACCTATTCCTACAAAATACGATCCTCTACCACCAATTCCATCGAATCTAGACAGTCTCGTAGATGATGTAACGTCTTAACCGTCTAAAATGAATTAGTATACATGAAGGAAAAATAATATTGATTCTGAGAGAGAGAGAGAGAGAGAGATAGAGAGAGAGAGAGTGAGAGTCTTAAATTACGTAATCTTTCACTTGACTTCAAAGTAATACGAAAAGTGACAAAACTGGTTTTAAATTGTTTGAATCCTACTTCCGAGCAGTTTATTTCCTGAACATAAAATTGTGAGTATTCATATCCACTTTTAAATATTCTGTTATGGAACAATACCAATATATGAAAGAGGCTGTTTAGTTGAAAAATACATTATTCTTCCGTTGATCCCGCAAAAGTTTTAATACCAATAAATAATACTTCTGGATTAACGCTCAAACTACTTAGATCTTTTCCAGAGTAAAGCCCAGAATCAGACTCATCTGCAGAGAAAAATAGCAATCTCATCTCCTCTAAACTTACGATATTTTATAAATACATAACTATGCTTATTATTAATGGTTAAAATATGTAAAAGAAACTATTTAATTTAGGCTTTACCCCGGTTTTTATAGGTAACCAACTTTGTGCCGCTGGAGACCATCCATATGACGAACTTACGAAACTTACTTTTCATGCGATTCATCACTTTCTACTTCACTCGTATTTTTCTGCTTATATCTTCATTGTCGACTCATAAATATCCAACGAGTGCACTCCATTTTTATTTCAATCTGTAATTCCTTCTTTATCCAAAAGTCACACATATAAGAGGAAAGATTCCACAAATGAATTTCATATGTGACGCTTATGTTTCACCAGCAATTGACTGCTCGTAGTACAGGTACAGACAAATCGTTGCCCTTCGATCATGTTCTTTACTTTCCATAATATTCATTCATTCATAGTGTTCTGCCCAAGGGCAGGTCTTTCACTGCAAACCCAACAAGCCTTAATCTTTGCCTCCTCATATGATAAATGTATCTTAATGTCGTCTATCATCTGAAAATTTCCTCTACCCCGAACTCTCCTCCCGTTCATCATTCCTTCCAGCGCATCCTTCAGAAGACAGTTTTTTCAACCAGTGACACAGCCAACTCCTTTTCCTCTTTCTCATCACTTGTTCAGCATAATTCTTTCTTCATCCACTCCTTCCAACACAGCTTCCTTTTTTATTCTGTCTGTCCCTTTCACACGCTCCATCCTTCTCTATATCACAATACTGGAAAAGTGAATTTCTTTAGAGTGGCGGCAATATTTTGCAAATATATTTCAAGAGTATTTGAGCAATACAACACGCTTGTACAATGTTATAGATTATTACAACTTCGGGATGAAATCTCATACACTTTAAGAAAGCTTGTTTTAATATTCAACTACCATAACGTTGAACAGGTTATGGTCGTTGAAAATTGAAACTAAAGTTTTCGCCCTACATTTTCTGCTTATTCTGCGGTAAAAGTTTGTTCATTCTATTAGCAGTGAACAAAAAATATGAAGTTATTTTTTTCCTCAATTTGTTACGTACAGCATTAAAACATTTTGTGACTCAGATATTTTGTAAGTCTCCAGAAAGGAGGCAGTGCGCATGATCAGAGGACGAGCGACCTGGTTCACGAGAGAACGACTAGTTGAGATAATACAATTAGTTTTGTTTCGTTGTATGTCTGATCATTCGCACTGCCTGTTTTCTGGGACTTAAGCATCTATGCAACAAAACTTTTTCTAAGAGTATACATTAATGTGCTGAGTTCAAATGTTCCTTTACAGTTTATGCAGTACCCACAGATTTGTTTTGTTAAAAAAAGTTGCACCTTTTAGAAGAGAATATAAAAATTGATAAATAATTCATTATTTAATAAAACAACAACATTATAGCATACATTGGGAGAATTAAATTATAACCAATTCTTTCACCATCTCTTCTATAGTCATCTGGAACCTTTCTCATTATTAGCTAGCCATGATCTGCTAGCGCATAGTTCTTACCTGATTGAAAGTCAATGAAGTACAAAAACGAGCGCATTTAAAATGAAGTGTATGCAAGTCAATATTACGTTTTCCCAGAGTCCTTGACGACCATGTTAAATATGTAACAATATAACAATTTAACTATTCTTTATTTCATTATTTATCGCCAATAAATTTTGCACTAGAATTTATACATTGATATATTCAATGCAGCTCAATTTGATTTACAGTTTCCCGAGAAATTCCTTTTGTAATTCCCGTTTTTCTTGCAGTTATTATTTTTTTCACTTTTACGTCATCAAAATGAGATCCTTGCATCTTAAACAATCCACTTCTGTAGCTAATGATTCATTTCTCTATTTTCTGTGATGCGTGTTTTTCATAAAAGCCACTTGTTCATTGACATAGGCTGAGAACTTTTCAATTTTGTTATACGAATTTCTCATTTGGGATGATTCATTGATATTAAAAATAAGTGAATTTAGAAACGAGAGAGACTGATACGTGCCGATATCTTTATTGGAATTGACAGAATAGTTATATCCTCGTAATTAAAAAACGTAAATTGGAATAAAAAATGCACTTAATCTGTCAAACGAAATGATTATAGACTCATGAAAGGCAAAATTGAAATCGACTAAAACCAGAGAAATTCCTTTCAAAAATGTTACCTCGCATAGTCCATAGCTTTCATTTAGATCAAAGCCAACATTCCATTACATAACGGAATAACTAACAGTAGACGTTTCATGTGGACGCCATAAGCTTCAGTGATGTGTGCTTTTGTTTATAAATTTGTTTTCTAAATCACATGAACACATATTTTATTAAATGTACGTTGCCCCGTATGTAGAGTTGGGTTCTTGATGTAGATCAATACACACCATTGATTTCAAACTTCGTGATGTCATTCACTGATAAAGTAATTAATTTTGTATTACAAATAGGTCAGTTATGAAAACACGTTTAAGAAACGTACGCCCTATAAATTTGACATAAATATATTATTAAATTACAGGGACATCATTTTAGTTTTACTAACATTTTTAATATTAACTTGCCTATACCTCTGGATCAACGCCGTTCGCTTCCCCCTTCCACGACAGAATTTCGATGATACTGGCGTAATATACAAACAAATCACTTTACTAGGTATAGGAGGGAAGAAAAGTAGTTCACCCATTTACGTAAACTAGGAAATACTGCGCTTTTGAGTTTGATCATTTTCATTAGGTTTTTGTTTAATCAAAATAGACTACAGTATTAACAATGAGTGTTTTTACTCACGAACTGAGCTATCCATTCGGAAGTATTCATTATGCAGCGTATATTATACTCTCTACAGCACATTAGCGTACACTATAGAGAATGAAGTTAAATTGAAAATAATCATAATATGGATATTTAAACATATTTTTTTAAAATGGTGACCGTTCATTTCGACACAGGGTTCAGTTCTAATATGCATATTATCGCACTATAGACTATTGTACCTAATTCCAATTACCAGTTTCTTTCGTCGTACTAGTAACTCATGTTGAAATAATTCTGTACCTCCTCTATAAAAGAGTATCTTACGTACCGTAAATTCAATCTTCACTTCTGCCCGATCCGAAAAGATAAAATTACTCAGACATACTATCTACTGCCGTCCAAGTGGTTATGTCGTAGGGTCGTAGAAAGGGAGAAAATCACGTGACATTTAATTACTTAACGAGGCCCTTTTATTTCAGTTATTTTAAACAGTTGTGTAATATTACGTAGACATCCAATTCCTAATAGAAATTAACGTTCTCAGAAAAGAGCTAAGACAGCCCAGCCACTAGCTGGCGGATAAAAGCTGGTGGGGGAAACCGGGATACGTCGTAGGCAAATGGATGACAGTATCTGTGCGAAAATGATTCAATATTGAAAACTCTTTCGTCACTGGAAAACGCGAACATATTTTTGGAACGTACTGTTTACTATGACTGTACGGCTACTATGACTGTATACTGGATCTGTGTGGAGGACGGTTAAACTTCATTAGTAGAAGGAGTGGGAGTGAGTACATTCAAAAACTCAGGTAGAATAAAAATTGAAGTAAAAATAAAATGATGTCCCTGTACTTGCAAGGAAATAGTAATGGATGTATTTTAAAGTATTGTGTCGTGTTGTGTATGTTGTGTTATTTGTGTTTTGTGATGTGTTATTGTATTTTCTTGTATTGTGTTTCGTTATGTTACTGTCTTTGCTGTGTTTTTGTCATTCTTGGCGTGTTCTGTTAATGACGTGTTGTTTTTTTCGATGTGTTGCTCTTGTTGCTGAGTGTCGTCTTTGCTGCTGATGTATTTTTATGTTGCTGACATATAGTTTCTGCTGCTGTATTTTTATTTTTGTTACGTCGTTTGTTGCTAACATGTTTTCATTGCTGACTTGCTATCATTGATGTGTAATCGTTGTTGTTTATGTGTCTCGTTGTTAATGATGTGTCGTTATTGTTGTGTTTTTTAAGTTGCTGATATATTTTTATTCATGGTGTTATTTATTGTGTTGTAATGCATTGTTGATGTATTGTGTTCTTGTTGATGCATTGCTATCGTGTTATGCTGTTGTCATTTTCGATGTGGTATGTTGTTGGCGATATGTTTTTGTCATTATGTTATGTCGTTGTTGTCAATATATTTTCATTGTTTTGTCATAGTTGTCGATGTGTTTTCTTCGTTGTTCCCGACGTGTTTTTGTCGTTATGTCGTTGTTGTCGATGTGTTGTCTTTGTTGTTGTCTTTTTGTTGGTGATTTGAAGTCCTTTATGTGTTGTGCTTGTTAGTAGTTCCTGATGTGTTGTCATTGTTATTCTTGATGAGCTGTCGGATTTATGTTGTTATTATTGTCAACTGTTTTTGACGTTGTTGTTGTTGTGCTGTTATTGTGTTTCTACACATGAAATGTGGATATACATATTTATCTGCTGCGACAATTGATATAAATTCCCATCAAACTTTAAATTTATGAATACTATTAAAAATGCTACGTAAATGTTATACTATTACTAAATTACTACTGAATTACCATTATAAAGATTCTTATTCAGACGCTTATGACGTCCCATTTTGATTATTTTAATATTCCTTGCTGACAAATGTAACCCTTAATCTAGCTGAGAGATTACAGTGTGTTCATAATATATGTATACGATTCATCTGCAATACGCGGAAATTTGATAATGTAGCAATATCCCTCCAGCTTCTATCGTGGGTTCGCCTGAAGCAACGATGAATTACGCATTCATTGATACCTTTATTTAAAGTCTTGCATACCTCTACTCCCACTTACCTGGCAGCACATTTCCAATTTCTCACAACCGTATGCAATTGGAATCAAGCACTTGTTTCTATCCCGTATCATAGAACGTCATTATAATCATCTTCCTATACAATATCATTATCCCGTCTATGGAATTCTCTACCTGGTGACATTACGGATTTGCGAACGCTATCGAAATTAAAAATTAAGTTAGAAACGTATTTTCTGTCTAATGAAATTTATTATTAATACGTTACAAGATGTGTATTACAGCCTTTGTCTAATCGTTTATAATTATTTGTATTTCTTGTATGCATTAGTAGTTACCCTTTGTTGTTTAGTTATTTAGATTAATAATATTAAAATAGATCTTGAACTTTCTTTAATTATATACAGATGTAACATTTTTAATATTCTTGTGTTCTTTTTTTTCGCTTTGTATTACTGTAATTGTAAATGTACTTGTTTTGTGCCTACATTTTTGTGTAAACCAACGTTATTAATTACTTTCTTCGCTGCTTTAATAGTAATATGCTTTACAAGAGCGGTATGTTGATATTTTCATGTTCGAGGAAAAGATTGAAAAATCGAAACGTAGTTGAGATTTTTTAATTTCCGAGAACATGAAAACAAACATACCGCTCGTGTATCGTACATTATTTTGTGCGAAGATCGTTTATTACATACCTGAAAGAGGAATTTCTAATTAGTTGCAATGAAATCTCCACTTTGGTTTCTGTTCAATGACGGCAACTTTTAAAAACTAAAATATCTGTCTTCAACATTGTTGCTATAAAATGTTTTCTGTGTTTACTATATTCCAGCAGGCCGTGATATACGTCTGTCTTTTTTTTCCCCCAGTCTATAAATGCGAACTTAAAACAAACGGTAAGGTTATGTAATGATTTATTTTTGATTTTAATATTTTAACAATATTATTTATATAACATATTGCAGTAATAACATCGGCATCTGGAATCTTGTTGATTTTTTCACGGCTTCCTTAATGTTACTTGCATTAGAAATGCAGTAACTTTTGTGGTGTTGTAGAGTTTACTTAATTTTTGCAAATATTTAAAAACAATAATTAACAGTGCAATTTAGGTGAACTTGCAGAGGTAAGTTTCCGATTTAGAATTATTACTATGTTAAACGTCTCTAAAAATAATATGTTAAAAGCCTAAAGCAGTAAAATGAATATGGCGCTTAAGCTGTAAGAAGAGGGAAATTGTTATGTATGTTACGTTGGGAATACTGAATGTGGTATTTCACACTTACCGCGTATTGGTTTTGTGCGGAAAGCAAGCAAATATGCACGATCTCGCACAAAATATATATTGTATGTATACATATTTCTAGTGATGTGGAAGAGTTGAGGCGTGATGGTCTTAGCTCCACCAGAATAATAAATAATTATTAAACTATTATTATTATTATTATTATTATTATTATTATTATTATTATTATTATTATTATTATTATTATTATTATTATTAGAGCTCTTGTTGCTTCCTCAAATGTATCAGTGTCTGAGCATAATATTTTAATCTGAAACAGAAGTAAATATTTAGTAAAATATCAGATCTCCACTTTTGTGCCCGTATCAAGTTATCCTCGATTCAGACTTGCAAACATTATGCGATAATAACCTCAATGCCCATTAGATTTAGTGAATGTTCTGATAGAAGTATTTGCAAGCACGCTATGGAGGTTGTGAGGACTCTGGACTCTGGAAGGTAACTCCACAAATTCTTGATCACGACACTAGTGAAGTTAAAGTGGTTTGCAAATGCTTTGATCGCCCGAGGGAAGAGCCCTTAGCGTGATAGGAGAGAGTGTGAGTGAGACCCTTGAGCTTAAAGCGGTGTCAACTTCTGAGGCAGAAATGAGTCCGTCCCAACACGAGACGGTTTAATGAAGAGGAATCTAAGTGCACACTCATATATTTATATATAATGAAAAAACAATGAAAGCACACCATAAGCCTCACTGATTAGGTTAGAGGTCTGACTCAATTGTTTATTATATCCCGGCGCAAGGCATGCTAATTTTAATTTATAATTTCTGTAAATTAAGTTTCCTACAGCACTGTAAAATACAAACTTTTTCGTAAGTTACAATTTTAAAATGGTACATAAATATAGAATTACTTGTATACAGTTTCTCTTCAGTAAAAATTATTTTCTCGTTCATGTCTCTAAAATCGTTCGATTTTGTTTTTGAATATCGTATTAAATCGATACAGATTAATAAAAAATAAATTTCCTACAGTACTGCACACTTCTCCTAAGATAATTTTTGTACATAGAAAATAAGGCTTAGGCAATAAAACCTAGCGTCATATAAGATTATTACAGATTTAATTTATCGGCTTGCCTTGTAATAAGTGCTGGAATTGTCGACCATCCTCTCTTATGCACAGTTGACATCTTTACGCTGGATTTTGCTCTATCGATAGACTTGAACCTTACCCGTATAGTTCGTTTTATTCAAATTAAAATATATATATATATATATATATATATATATATATATATATATATATATATATTGTTCTCTTATATGGCTTTAGTTTTAGTTTCAAGAATCTCGTCATTTTTCAAATTGATATCTTGAATACATCTGCTATTGAACTAACTTCTTTAATGCTTTCCTAGGGGACTATTCTTGCCTATAACTTAGATCAAGTTTGTCGGCTGTTAGGACACGATGTTTTTATGTTTTTATCTAAAAATGAGCCGGTTCCTACTTCCTACTTCACTTTACCATTATTAATATATGCTTGGTTAATCATGTAATAATAATAATAATAATAATAATAATAATAATAATAATAATAATAATAACAATAATAATAATACTTACTTACCTACTGGCTTTTTACTGGCATTTTATTATACTTATGGCATTTAAGGAACCCGGGGGTTCATTGCCACCCTCACATAAGCCCGCCATTGATCCCTATCTTGAGCAAGATTAATCCAGTCTCTATCATCATATCCCATCTTCCTCAAATCCTTTTTAATATTATTTTCCCATCTACGTCTCTGCCTCCCCAAAGGTCTTTTTCCCTCCGGCCTCCCAACTAACATTCTATATGTATTTCTGGATTCGCCCATATTTACGTCAGGTGAAGAATACAATGCGTGAAGTTCTGTGTTGTGTAACTTTCTCCATTCTCCTGTAACTTCATCCCTCTTAGCCCCAAATATTTTCCTAAGAACCTTATTCTCATACATCCTTAACTATGTTCCTCTCTCAAAGTGAGAGTCCAAGTTTCACAACCATAAAGAACAACCGGTAATATAACTGTTTTATAAATTCTAACTATCAGATTTTTTGACAGCAGTCTGGATGATAAAAAAAGCTTCTGAACCGAATAATAACGGGCATTTCCCATATTTATTCTATGTTTAATTTCCTTCCTAGTATCATTTATATTTGTTACTGTTGCTCCCAGGTATTTGAATTTTTCCACCTCTTCAAAAGATAAATTTCCAAATTATTATTATTATTATTATTATTATTATTATTATTATTATTATTACTATTATTATCTGTCATAATAGAAGAGGTGGCTTCCAAAGTATCCTAGGTCCTTTTTCGAGGTTTTAACTTGCTTTATTTACGTTTTAAATTGTTCTTTCCAAGTCTATAATACAACTGTGTGAGTTTATTTAACAGTCTCTCCTAAGTCTTGACTTAGTGTCTGCATAGGTTTTTTTTTTTTTTCAAACTGATCTGAGGGCGTCAAATTTATGTTATAATTTTCTGTCATTTTTCTAATAACTTGTCATTTTGGACTCAGGTCAGCTTGGAATCCACCTCTTCAATTTATAATTAGGCCTATTATCTTCATTATTAGCATCACATTATTATTATTATTATTATTAATATTATTATTATTATTATTATTATTATTATTATTATTATTATTATTATTATTATTATTATTATTATTATTATTATTATTATTATTATTATTATTATAGGGATAACCAAACTCTCAATTCATCTTCACCTTCAGGAAGTGGAATTCAGTGAACAATCTTCAGATGTATTTTGGTCAGTGGTAAGAAAATAGTTTTCTCTAATCTCACAGAAAGCTTTAAACGCACTGTATTACTCCAGTCCTCCATATCTTATTTGTGTGAACAAGCGTTTGTTGTTCCACAAACATTAAAGCCTAACAACCAATTAGGCTTTTGACTGTCAAAGAAAAACTTCGTGTTCACCTGTCAAAATTGCAGCCTAGAATAAAAATTATTATATTCTTACAAACAAGCACACCGAACTGACAATGAAACCAAATTATGCACTTAAGAAACTGTTTAGTTTTATTTGAAGGTGAATGTTTTAAAAATGTTTTGTAAATTGAAAATGGCTTTGCATCTGTAAATAATGGCTTTTGTAAGATATAACTTGAAAGTGAATGTCTTTCTGTGAATAGTATTATTAAATAAATATTGTTTCAATTTTTTTCAAACTGTAATAAGTTAAATAATGTGATATGAGTCACGTATTGCACATCACAAGCTTATATTTTGTCCTAAGTGAAAACACGAGTCAGGATACGGGGTTCTCCGAGGTTTAGTTAAACATTTTCTAAGTTTTCCCGAAGCAGAAAAGATTGGAGTACACTGCTATGGGGCATTATTTAAGATTTATTGTTATGTTGCCGACCCTGCTTGTTGTCGGCGCTCAAATTCTTTCAACAACGGTGCGCTAGTTTCGTTGTGTTCTGTGGTTCCGCTTATTATCAGTGTTAAATTAGTTGAAACGTCGCCACGGTGGTCTAGTGGCTAGAGCGCTGGACTTATAATTCTGTAGACCCGAGTTCGATTCTCGACGTACCCCCGATTTATAACTTGTTTTGGGTAACCCCGTAGACTAGGCAACAGGTGTTTTCTCGTGGAGCTTGGGTTCCCCTGTGGCATCCAAACAATTCTCAGTCATCATCTCATCTTACTGCGGATGTAGAATAGAGCAGTCTCCTATGACGCAACCTGGGCAACGACTCTATCTACACAATGGGCTTCATATCACGAAGAGTCATGTTTCCTTCATTAGTTAGAAAAAAAGACTTGAAACAAAATAATAATAATAATAATAATAATAATAATAATAATAATAATAATAATATAAATTTATAAACTTGTAGTTGCTATTTGGGAAAAGGAAATTGTACCAGAACAATGGAAGGAGTCCATAATTGTTCCTATTTTTAAAAAGGGGGACAAAACCAACTGTGGTAACTTTCGAGGAATATCACTTTTGTTGACGTCGTACAAAATTTTGTCCAATATTCTTTTGAGAAGATTAACTCCGTACGTAGATGAAATTATTGGGGATCATCAGTGCGGTTTTCGGCGTAATAGATCGACTATTGATCAGATTTTTTGTATTCGACAGATAATGGAGAAAAAATGGGAGTATAAGGGTACAATACATCAGTTATTCATAGATTTCAAAAAGGCATACGACTCTGTTAAGAGGGAAATATTATATGATATTCTTATTGAATTTGGTATTCCCAAGAAACTAGTTCGACTAATTAAAATGTGTCTCAGTGAAACATACAGCAGAGTCCGTATAGGTCAGTTTCTATCTGATGCTTTTCCAATTCACTGCGGGCTAAAGCAGGGAGATGCACTATCACATTTACTTTTTAACTTCGCTGTAGAATATGCCATTAGGAAAGTTCAGGATAACAGGCAGGGTTTGGAATTGAACGGGTTACATCAGCTTCTTGTCTATGCAGATGACGTGAATATGTTAGGAGAAAATACACAAACGATTAGGGAAAACACGGAAATTTTACTTGAAGCAAGTAAAGCGATCGGTTTGGAAGTAAATCCCGAAAAGACGAAGTATATGATTATGTCTCGTGACCAGAATATTGTACGAAATGGAAATATAAAAATTGGAGATTTATCCTTCGAAGAGGTGGAAAAATTCAATTACCTTGGAGCAACAGTAACAAATATAAATGACACTCGGGAGGAAATTAAACGCAGAATAAATATGGGAAATGCGTGTTATTATTCGGTTGAGAAGCTCTTATCATCTAGTCTGCTGTCCAAAAATCTGAAAGTTAGAATTTATAAAACAGTTATATTACCGGTTGTTCTGTATGGTTGTGAAACTTGGACTCTCACTCTGAGAGAGGAACATAGGTTAAGGGTGTTTGAGAATAAGGTGCTTAGGAAAATATTTGGGGCTAAGCGGGATGAAGCTACAGGAGAATGGAGAAAGTTACGCAACACAGAACTGCACGCATTGTATTCTTCACCTAACATAATTAGGAACTTAAAATCCAGACGTTTGAGATGGGCAGGGCATGTAGCACGTATGGGCGAATCCAGAAACATATAGAGTGTTAGTTGGGAGACCGGAGGGAAAAAGACCTTTAGGGAGGCCGAGACGTAGATGGGAGGATAATATTAAAAAGGATTTGAGGGAGGTGGGGTGTGATGATAGAGACTGGATTAATCTTGCACAGGATAGGGACCGATGGCGGGCTTATGTGAGGGCGGCAATGAACCTTCGGGTTCCTTAAAAGCCATTTGTATGTAATAATAATAATAATAATAATAATAATAATAACAACAACAACCCTTGAACTATTACTAGAAAAGTTACTAATGTGACCATATTTAGCTTCCTAAATTATGACAGCCCTAACTCGAAGGCGATGGTTGAGGAGCCTCATCTCTATTTTTCATGCTTATTTTTGTGGTATATAGCCTGGGGTCAAATTATCGTACTTTTATAATATCTATCTTACAGTACCTTCCATTCGATTCGCTTAAGTTTAAGAGATTCTTGGTTCTCTCAGACTGCTAACAACACCTTCAATCCACTAGACGCTCAAAATTACTAATCTAAATGCGTAACAATGAAAGCTCATGTATGAGACTACATTACTCAAAAATATATTCACAGTCTTACCAATAATTCAAAATGTATTCACTGCCAGTTGCACAGAGCTAGAAGAAATTATTAATGTTCTGGAGTCATGATAATGAAAAAAATTCAGAATATTTTTAAGAAAAGCCTACGATAACGATAGGAATACATTTCAAAATTATTTGTTTATATATTATTCTAATGGAGTTGAGGCCATCAGGCCTTCTCTTTCACACTACCATAAAATAATACAGACATACCGTCACAAGATGCTCATTCTTCAGGAAACATGCATAATTGCGGTTTGGAGACGAAGAAGATGGTCTGCGGTTGATTCGTGCTTACGAAAACCGTATTGTATCTTGGCTTTCCCAATCGAGTATCATGTACAGCTCCAGAAAAAAGAAATGGGTTTTACTAAGCTCTGTGATTATATTATTAATTTTTGTTCCTACAGAGAATTCTCTGTTGTGTTTTTTTTTTTATTAATAAACTAATTTCACAAAGTTTCCATATATGACACATCGTGCATGTGAAGTAAACAAGAGCGTCTGTATATATGCTGTTTGTGGATAGTCTTGCGAAACTACTTGTTTGCATACAGGAGGACTGCAATAAAAAAACTAGGTCCATAATTTTTTCTGGTACTGTACAAAATTTTGAAATCAGTAGTTAAGAAACTAATTTATAAAGTTCAGTTACATAAAAACGCAAGGCTATAATAAAACAGAAACACTTTACAGTACCGGTAACACAGAACAAAAAATAATACGAAAACATAAAAGTGTTAAATTTGTGTACAATTAAACAAAGCTTAAGATCAAAATTGATGTTACTGAATACACAAAATAAGTTAACTTTTAATACATACAAGAAATACAGTTATAAATAATTATCGAAGGCTCTAATCAACACGTCCAGTAGCTTATTGTTATTAATAATAAATTTTATTAGATAAAATACTCGTATACACAATATATATACATACATACATACATACATATACACGTTTCTAACCTAATTTTGAATTTAGATGACGTCTGGCAATTCCTGATGTTATCAGAAAATTCCAGAGACGAGGTAATGAATGATATAGTCTATTCGTTAGCTCGTGAAATCTACCTGCGCGTGAGGGAAGGCAGAAAGTGGACTGAGAACCTTCCCCTCTCGCTACGCTTCAACTTACAGCTGGCTAGCTGTCATACCCTACCATAAGGTTCTTATTATAAGCTACGGCGCACACGTGCATTTGGCTTCACGAGATAACGAATGACGTATAGCCTACTGTGTACGAGAATGAGTGTAATGATGTTCTGTGTTGAAAAACATAAATAAATGCTTGATTCTGAATCAATACTGTTATGAGAAAGTGAAAATGTGCTGCTGTGTAAATGGGAGTACGTATGTAATATTTTAAGTAACAATGTTAATGAATGCATGATTCTTCGTTACTCCAAACGGACTCGTAAAAGAAGCACGCAGTCAAATTTGCGAGTATTACATATGAATCTTATACACCTATTACAATCACGCTAAAATTTCTTAAATAGGTTATGAGTTGCACATAATATACGCATACAAAAATGGGTAATTCTTATTTAAATAGGTAGGTTACTCTCTACAAGTATTAAACTTTTTAAGATCAAACAGAAATTGCATGAAATTGATTTTCTTCGATCGTAACTCTGAGTTAAACTTTCTTTGAATTCGTAATAAAATTCGAATTCAGCTGAATATACGAAATTTCAATAACGGACGACATGTATAATACATAGTCTACAAAGAATAGGGCTAAGATTTAAACCCCTCCCTACAGAACTGCATCTTTTGAAATATACCATTGGAGAAACATTAGAAAGGGGAGCCGGAAAGCTGTAAAAAAATGCCCTCATCTTTGAAAATGCGCAGGTATCATTTATAAAAGATCGCAGAGTGCCACCGCTTATGTCTGAACGTGCCGGACTTGAAAGTAGGGAGATGGTAAATATTTAAAACTTTAATCCCATCTTCACTCCTCTTTGCTATCTTCGCCACACGTACATGCCTACGCACAGTCTGGCTGTTTGTTGCGGTATACAAGAATGAAGTGCATACACGAAATTCAACCTGATTTAGATTTACGGCGTACGGCAGCTGTGCGATCAAAATGTGGAGCATGACTTGATTTCACTTCTGTCTTTTCTTATTTCTTTGTTACTCATATTTGAGAAATACACATCGGAAAATTTGTGAATTACCTACATTTTCTTATGCGTGCTGCTATAGCTACTACTACTACTACTACTACTACTACTACTACTACTACTACTACTACTACTACTACTAAATAAATGAAAAGAATAACAAACAGTTAAACCCGTAGAAAAATAAAACAAAAAAAAATCCAAAAATATCTGTATATCTGGTATTTATTATTGTTCTTTAGGTTATTCACGTGAATATTTATTATTATTTTTGCATTGATTTCCTTTAAATTCTACTACTACTACTACTACTACTACTACTAGTACTACTACTACTACTACTACTACTACTAAATAAATGAAAAGAATAACAAACAGTTAAACCCGTAGAAAAATAAAACAAAAAAAAAATCCAAAAATATCTGTATATCTGGTATTTATTATTGTTCTTTAGGTTATTCACGTGAATATTTATTATTATTTTTGCATTGATTTCCTTTAAATTCTACTACTACTACTACTACTACTACTACTACTACTACTACTACTACTACTACTACTACTACTACTACTACTACTACTACTACTACTAAATAAATGAAAAGAATAACAAACAGTTAAACCCGTAGAAAAATAAAACAAAAAAAATCCAAAAATATCTGTATATCTGGTATTTATTATTGTTCTTTAGGTTATTCACGTGAATATTTATTATTATTTTTGCATTGATTTCCTTTAAATTCTACTACTACTACTACTACTACTACTACTACTACTACTACTACTACTACTACTACTAAATAAATGAAAAGAATAACAAACACTTAAACCCGTAGAAAAATAAAACAAAAAAAAAATCCAGAAATATCTGTATATCTGGTATTTATTATTGTTCTTTAGGTTATTCACGTGAATATTTATTATTTTTGCATTGATTTCCTTTAAATTCTACTACTACTACTACTACTACTACTACTACTACTACTACTACTACTACTACTACTACTAAATAAATGAAAAGAATAACAAACAGTTAAACCCGTAGAAAAATAAAACAAAAAAAAATCCAAAAATATCTGTATATCTGGTATTTATTATTGTTCTTTAGGTTATTCACGTGAATATTTATTATTATTTTTGCATTGATTTCCTTTAAATTCTACTACTACTACTACTACTACTACTACTACTACTACTACTACTACTACTACTACTACTACTACTACTACTACTAAATAAATGAAAAGAATAACAAACAGTTAAACCCGTAGAAAAATAAAACAAAAAAAAATCCAAAAATATCTGTATATCTGGTATTTATTATTGTTCTTTAGGTTATTCACGTGAATATTTATTATTATTTTTGCATTGATTTCCTTTAAATTCTACTACTACTACTACTACTACTACTACTACTACTACTACTACTACTACTACTACTACTACTACTACTAAATAAATGAAAAGAATAACAAACAGTTAAACCCGTAGAAAAATAAAACAAAAAAAATCCAAAAATATCTGTATATCTGGTATTTATTATTGTTCTTTAGGTTATTCACGTGAATATTTATTATTATTTTTGCATTGATTTCCTTTAAATTCTACTACTACTACTACTACTACTACTACTACTACTACTACTACTACTACTACTACTACTACTACTACTACTACTACTACTACTACTAAATAAATGAAAAGAATAACAAACAGTTAAACCCGTAGAAAAATAAAACAAAAAAAAATCCAAAAATATCTGTATATCTGGTATTTATTATTGTTCTTTAGGTTATTCACGTGAATATTTATTATTATTTTTGCATTGATTTCCTTTAAATTCTACTACTACTACTACTACTACTACTACTACTACTACTGCTGCTACTACTACTACTACTACTACTACTACTACTACTACTACTACTACTACTACTACTACTGCCCGTTCCAAGAATCTGTGGAGAAGAAAGACGAAATAAGACCTGTGCGCAAGTGGTATGTGGGAGGGTTGGGGGGGGGAGACATTGGTTGAACGAAAGTACCAATCGCTTCTATCGGAACTCTCTCCCACAGCATCTTACCCCTTAGCGGCCTTGAGCTGATGATGCCCGCAATACAGTCCGGCACAGATAGACTCCGCCCCGACATGCGCCAAGTCACTCTACACTCTACAGATTTCTGGGACGGACCATAGTTCTTTCTCTTCCTCCCCGTCTTCGACAAAGATTTAATATTGCTATTAGTGTTTGCCCTCAGAATCTTTTCGTCGTTTCCATATTTTCTGCTTAATTCGGATATCTCGTATTCAACTCCTAACTTTGACTTCCTTTGGTACAGGAACGAAACCGAGTGTTTCCAATAGAAGATTTTCCTATCTATGATTGAAATGATTTCAGACAAAACCAGTAGCCAGTTATTTCTCGTGTGAACAAGATACTTTGTTTTGGTGACATACATATGCAATAAAAAATTTCGTTTGAAATTAGAGTCGTATTTGCAGATTAACGGCTCGTGAGATTAGAGAGAATTCTGACGTACGAATTAGGAAACAAAATTCTACCCTGTCTCAGAAGTAATTTTTATAAAGCTACAGTTTATTATCTTTGTGTTATTATGCAACGACTGTATTGTTTTCTAGCCAGTTTGGGCAAGATTTTAAACATATTTCAAGAGCATATAGCTGAACATTTATTTGTGGCATATTGTGTATATTATAAAAGTAAATTAATAATAAATAAATGGAATGAATGAATGAATGAATGTCGGTTCGACGTTAATTTGAGTACTTCTGTATTTTGAGACAAAGTGTGATTATATTGTGTACCGTATATCGTGTGTGTGTGTGCGTGTGCGCGTGTGTGGAACGGAACTTATTAGGGAATACATTAATTCACTCAGGTAATACATCAAGTCAATGCGAACAAGTTTTGTCAAATAAGTTTTTGATACGTCCAGTAGTTTTGAGAATAATCAATGTAAAGTGTTGAAAATTCTCATCAGATAGGTTACGACCAAATTACTGTACATTCGTAACACTTAATACATTACTTGACATTACTGTAAACCGTATTTTTTTCTAAATCATTTAATTTTTAATTTTCTCAAAGATAATGACTTAAATGGAGATTGAGTTACAGAATTTGTATTCGTAATAATGTTATTTTGAGTTTACATTAAATGTAATGGAATTGTTAAGGAAATAGTTTTGTTTTATGAGAATGTACAGTAGTGGCAAAAAAACCGGACCGATGGAATAATCAAAGTCCCCGAAATGAGCCAGTGCGCATGCCATGCCCGCATTCACAAGATAGCGAGTAATCTATTGAAATTGATGTAGTTTCGACTGCTGACGTAGCCCATTTCGAAAGCCATTAGAAAATAAGCTGATGAAATTCATATTCTGGGAATAATAAATTAATTAAGTAGTAAAATATTGCTGCAATCGAAAAGTATTGGGAATAAATTTGAATTAAGGAACAAAAAAAGTTTCCTTTCAGGCAGGATTCGAACCACGAAGGTCTTGGTTACCAGTCTATCATGCTGTAACTGTGAACAAGGCTCTGAAATCAGGTCCTGGGTTCGGTCCGGTTTTTTTTGCCACTACTGTACATTTTTCACTATTGTGTAAATATGTAAAAAACAAAGAAATGAATAGATACTGTGAATGTTAAAATAAGTTTCATTGTATTAAATTTAGAGTTAAAAGACTTGGTTTTCCTGCACCAAGGCTAAAGAGGTTATAAGCGTTATAAAGAATGTTAAAAACCAAACAATTTTGCGTAATTAATTCATTCAGTACTTTACGTTTTCATCTAAAGTAATTTGATCGGAACGTACTTGATGAGACGTTTTTCTTTACGTTCTTCTCTCGCAAGTCTTGCGGAGTGGAAGATCGTAGTTAAGCCTTGGATTTTCTATGCGTCGCGTCGGTTCAGAAAAGCCAAGGCTTTACCACTGAGGAGAAATGACCTCAAGCAGGGTTGCAGCACGTTACATTTCGTATTCTCAAAACTATTGGATGTATCAATAAGCTTGTTTTACAAAACTTTTCGCATTGACTTGATCTATTATCTCTGTGAATTAAAATAATAGGTTCCCTTCCACTCTGTGTGTGTATGTGTGTGTGTGTGTGTGTGTATAAAAACCCGAATTCCGTCAAAATCAGTTTCAACTAGTAAAAACTAGTTTTCAAATTGCAAATAGACAGAAACGAGTTTTCGTAAGATCTAGACTCAATGACAGGTTAGGTTTGGTTTGTTTAGGTCTTTGGTTTATTTAGGCTTTTACTAAATTAAAACCTAAACAAACCAAACCTAACCTGTCACTGATTCTAGATCTTACGAAAACTCGTTTTCTATCTATCTCATAGGTGGAGAGAGAATCGTTTTTTTTTGGGGGGGGGGGCAAAGAAAACCCATAGAATCGCGATATAACGAGATTATGGGGGACATCATTTATCTCCTCCCCCGTTATAGCTTGACCTTGGTACAGTATATCGGAATATGATCATTTAATAAAGGTACTGTAAAATAAAGTAAAATTGTAACAATCCCTACAGACAATTTTACTTTTTTTTTTTTTTCCTCTTGTATGGAGGAGGGACCCGAAGGCTTGTACTGCAGCCTGAGGCTTATTGTGCTTACCATTCCTATTCTGTGAATGATTGAGTAGCCGAACGGCCGTGCTCTTGTACAAGTACAGCACGATGCACAGTGAACTTAACCCAGGCTTTTGTGTGGATGATAATATGTGAATTAATGTTGGCGAAATGAATTCGAGGTCCAATACCGAAAATTACCCAGCAATTCTGCTTCAATTAGTTGAGGAAAAACCCCAGGAAACCCCCAACCAAGTAACTTGTCCCAACCAGGATTTGAACCTGGACCCACTCGTTTTATGGCCAGACCATTACTCCACAGCTATGCACCAATTTTACATGTAGGCTACTTTAGTCTGTTTATTTAAAAAGCAAAATATCATATGAAATTAATTATTTTACTCTATTTTATTTAATCTCGTCTTTAAGTTTACACATTATACTAGGATCACTTTTCTTTTATATGCATTGTTGTGTGCAGGATGTTATCCATATTTCTCCAAGTGGCTGCTTGAATACCTGCAGAGTTCTAACACATCAGTAGGCCTACAGGCTGTTACAAAAAACATTATAATGCTTCCATTCCTCAAATGAAGTAAAGAAATTCTTATACACTCAGAAATTTAAAATAAATATTATAGTGCAGACACATGATCTGAAGACATTACAGTAATTCATCAATTTAAGTACAGAAAGTTAATCGTAAACAATAGCAAGAAAACTCATTTGTATTCAATATTTTCTAACGTTAATAGAAAAAAAAGAGTTCAACCATGTTTGGGGGGGGGGCAGTGCCTTCCCATGCCTCCCATAATTCCGCCTATGACCTACATACTTTAAGCTAGTTTTTAGAGGAAGCGCAAAGAAAGCTTGCCCATTTGACTGATGCGCAGAGAACGATATTCGGTTCTCGTGCCGTCATGCTCGTTACAGGGCTGCTATGAATCACGTAATGCTGATTACAGGGCGCATTCGAGAGCGCGGTCTTGAGCTGTTCGTATCGTGAAATGTATTGTGAAGAGCGGGTAGAAGCCAGCGTATCCGTTACATATTCTGCGTTTTATCCCTGATATCAGGATTTTTTATAGAGTTCAAAGTGTGTTTGTAAAATAACAGAGTTCTGTATAACATTCTGCAAAATAAGCCTGGCAGACGTTGGCAGGCTCTCCCTCACTACATCGAAATAAATTATCATTGTTTGTAAGTTTGGAGAAACTGTGTAGTCTGTGACAGGTTCATAATATTCATATTACTCCTCAAGGGCGAATACGCCACTCCGCCTGAAGGAGCGCGCCATTCATTGTCTCAGTGTTGTTGTAACCACACAGACGAGTACAGCCGTAGTGAGAAATTATGTGTGTTTATGGACACTGCAATAGCTTAGTAGTCGGCCTCGATAGCGTAATTGGTATAACGCTGGCCTTCTGTGCTCTAGGTTGCGCGTTCGATCCCGGCCGAGGTCGCTGGCATTTAAGTGTGTTTAAATGCGACAGGCTCATGTCAGTAGATTTACTGGCATGTGAAAGAACTCCTGCGGGACAAAATTCCGGCACCCCGGCGACGCTGATATAACCTCTGCAGTTTCGAGCGTCGTTAAGTAAACCATAATTTAATTTTAATTTAATAGCTTAGTATGAGTAATAGTGACAGTGATAATCAACCAGACATATCTGGTTATTGTAGGAAATGTCAGAGGCATCTCGAAAAATGGATAAACGTACAAGCAAGGATTAAAAGAAACAAAGGTGAAGCGTACATTAGTACGAAAACATCTCGACGTGTGCAAGCTCGCGATATAGGCCCGCCATGTTCTTGTGAGTGCTTCAACGCATTAGGTATGGAGAAAATAGGCCTACAACCTGTATTTCGTAATTTCTGGGAGTTTGGTGATTATGTCCTATTTTTAAGCTCGTAACCAGTGTTGATGTGAACAGATGTCGCATTAAGAACAGGCCGATCTCTCTCAGCTGGTTTTGCCAAAGAGGTACTATGTCACGCCAATAAAGCTCACTTCTGATAAAGTGAAGGATCTGAAAGCTCTCCTTATCTATGCGCCACAAAACGTTTCTGGATGACGTGATGAGCAAACAAAACGTGCAAAGAGCAGTGACTGACTCAGAGGAACATCTTCATGAAGATGATGTAATGGATTATTAGCACCTCTGTTTCCAGAACAAGTGAGACCACTTTTGATAGCAAGGGTAACAACATGATAGGCATCTACTTATTTTTGTTTATTAATAATTTCAGACACTTTGTAAATGTCACATCACAGTGCAATAAGTGTTTTATTTATTAATAATAATAATAATAATAATAATAATAATGATAATAATAATAATAATAATGTCTGCCACTATTGAGTTCATTCTACGCCCTTTGCTTTTTCTACTATACTTTTTTTTCAAATTTTTCCCATAATATTGATGAAGTTATAAGGTCATCTATGATCACTAGGCTTTGTTTCCAGCTACCTATAAACTGGAATTAAGATGCCTCATTCGAAGTATATGTGACGTCACAGCGCAGGTATAAGTACGTTCGTATACAAAATAGTTACGCATCCTAGAAAGTCAAAACCGGGACGCAGTCATAGTGAGTAGTCTTATCGATCACTGCTCTTACTAGTCGTATTATTTAAATAACTACATCTTTGTTGTAGATTGAAGGTTCATTGCAGAGGTAAAATGCCTTAGGTAAGACGCGCAAGCGTGTAATATTGCAGGGCATAGTAGAGGATATTTGAACTAATATTTTCACTATCAGTATATACTACATTACATATAAATTGTGTAAAATAAACGTAAAAGTGAGAAAAGCAGTGCACTGAAAGACACTCCAATACCAAAAGGCACAGAAAGTGTGTTGAACACAATCTAAAAGAACCAGTACCATCAAAATCTGAAAATTATGAAGATGTTTAGCATGGATTTGTGTAGCCTACCATGTTGTTCAGTGCCAACATTCCAATTAATGAATTAAATAATCTACATTTCAGGAAATTTCTAGGAAAGTACATATATAATTAGTGGTTTTCAGTGATGAACTACATGCAATATCCTAGTGAAACATAAAAAATATCAGACAATAGGAATATCTTGTACTACATCATACATCAATAACGTCATATGCTATTGCAAGAATTTCTTGCAGTATAAAATAATTTCTAGTGACATTCGCATATGTTCAAGTTCCGTAACTTACGAATGCACATTATTATTTACTGCAAAGATCACGACGAAAATGAACATCACGGCTCAAGCATGTGTTCCTAGTATAGCTTCAGAATGTCGGAAGTTGACTGTACTCCACGAACACGCAACGAAGACGTGTTTGTTTATAGTCTTATCCGTTGCATACCTGTGTTCGGCGTACTATATACCCAATGTGTCTTTAACTTCAGTCTTTAGGTAGCTGGAATACTAATCCTAAGTTGGAATATTAAATTGAACGTTTAATTGCAATTTTCAATAAAGGTATTCGTTTTTCAGTGTACAAAGAAATAATCATTATTTCCAGACGTGTCCTTGGCGGATTCGTCCTTACCTCGTTTACAGGTAAAATACTTTGAACATCGATTATCCCTAAAGCAGCCGCGGCGAAAATGCGACTCACGAGCACATTGCGGCTCGCAGTGCTTTTCTCTCGCTTCCTACCTACAACCCCCACCCTCTTACTCACTGGAGTCAAACTCCGTTCTATTTGTATTTGTCTCGGACCTGCGAGTGGCGTATCGTCGCAATATCTCTCTCGAAACCATGTACCTCTATAAAAAACGAAAGTCTCAAGTAGGATGGGAGGATGCATTCTTTTGCTTACAATATGATGAAAATATTAAATGTATGATTTGTTCACAAATATTGCTAGGAAAACGGTTGTATAACATAAAACGGCATTATAAGTTACTACATGTTACTGATGAAACATTAAAAGGTTAAGTATTATTATTATTATTATTATTATTATTATTATTATTATTATTATCATTATCATCTCTGTACGTCGATTCTTTTACAGCAGATGTACGAATAATGCGGTTAGATTTTCAATTTAAACTCGCAGATTTACAATGTGATGTTAAATGAAAGCTAGATGTAAGGACTTGACAGATATTGAACTTTTCAAATCTTTGGAAAAAAAAAAATATTTGAAGCTTCGTTCTTTCGCTTGCTCTGTTGAAGCCATGTTCGCTGTAACTTACGTTTGTGAAAAATTATTTTCAACAATGAAAATAGTAAAAATCAAATTTAGATCACGACTGACAGACAAATACCTTCGTGATCAACTACGACTGGCAGTAAGTGACATAATTCCTGATTTTGAAACTTTGTCGCAGAGACATTCTGAAGATAGTTAATTTTAGGTTGTGATAATGTGTCCTATGTTTTCTTGTTCATTTCTTTCTTCGTTACACGTCCTAAACATTAACTTCCCCTTCGGTTGTCCGCCTCCCTCCATAGGTGCTATGCACGTTGCAGCTTACACAGTGGCTCGGCGCACCATGGCCTTTTCGCCACGGCTGCTCTAATGGTACATTTGGCGGGTTCGCCCTTCTCTTACGGAACGCCTCATATGGCCTAACACAACAATAATTGTACCTGACCTATGGAGAACGTATGGAGGCATAGCTAGGCTGCCACGGGGTACTGTCATCTCAACATCAATCATTCTTTGAATTTCGTAGACCCTAACACTGGTGCACACACTCGAACTATTGACTCAACGTGGCAGAAATTTAAACACAAGATCAAGAACTCGTATGGATTCAGTGGTGTCACTGGCCCACATTACGATGACTATCTGCAAGAATTCATGTGGCGAAAAAAAATTGCAGGTCGGCAGGACTTACTTTATTTATTTTGGAATGAATTGCAGTGCTGGTGGCCTTGTCAAAATTAAAACATTGTAATATCGTAAAACACTAAAATAATAGCCTATACTTTAAAATTAATCATCATTACTAGTTCTAATAGTTCTAACAAGATAGGGGGGATATTCCAGTATTACGAGTTCTAACATTTCTAACGAGATGAGGGGGGGGGGTATTCCGAAACCAGCAAAAAAGCATTCTCATTAATCCACTCGTTTAGACGATTGAAGAATTTTCTACCCTTTTCCATGAAAAAAATGTTAGTGCAAACACTCGTGATGCCCCATTTCGATTACTGTGATATTCTGTTTACTGACCTAAGCGTTACTTCGGCGCAGAGACTACAACGTGTTCTTAATATGTGCGTCCGTTTCGCCTGCAATATTCGCCGGGCTGATCACGTAACACCATCCCTCGAAATGTTGTCCTGGCTCCGTCTAGAAGATCGTAGGAAAATCCGCTGTCTTTCCCTTCTCTTTCACATATTGCATTTCTCCACCCCTGTCTATCTTGCGTCTCGTTTTCAAAATTTATCCACCCATCATAACCTAGACACACGATCACAACACTCCTCAATATTATCCATTCCCTCCCACCGAACATCCTCATATTCATCTTCTTTCACTGTGGCTGTTCCTCGACTTTGGAATTCCCTACCGAGTAATGTCAGGGACTGTCAGACATCAAACCAATTTAAGAATAGGCTAACGAGATATTTTTCTAACAATTCTTGTTAACAATAATAGCTGTTTCAAGTTTCTCAATGTTTAATTGTTATATATATATCACAGATAAATATCTAAATTATCTCATCATTATTATTATTATTACTACTATTATTATTACTATTATTATTATTATTATTATTATTATTATTATTATTATAACTATTTCTTACCAATGTTTATTATTGTCACACTAACATTAGTTATCCAATTTTCATTATTTACTTTCATGTTCTTTTATGATCTAGATATAAATGTAATAACTATGTAAGCAAATGTATTTAATTAGAATTAGAGTCTGGCTGGGCGGAAGAGAAGGCCTACTGGCCTTAGCTCTGCCAGATTAAATAAATAAATTATTATTATTATTATTATTATTATTATTATTATTATTATTATTATCTTATTATCCTGCTTTCTTCTTGCTCGTCCGACTTCAATGCTTTAACTATAAGGATAAAACCTCTCAGTTTGTATGTCTACGTTCTGATCAAACATATAAAAACCTCAATATCTTTTTTGCAGGCGCAGAAACTTCGTAATGGTAATATTAACAAAAACAAATCAATTTCCAAACTTGAAACATTTTCGTTGTGGCCATACATTTATTTATTTGTTTATTTATTTATTTATTTTGCTAATAATTATAACATAAAATATAATATAAGCAGAAAAACTCTAGCTGGCCCCTGAAAGAATAGAACTCGTGCTCAGGGTCAGATTCATGAATTGAAATTAAGAAATATATAATAAAATTTGTCTTATGTCTACTACGCAATAAGAATATATAAATTTAAATTTACAATTTTCTAATTTTTTATAAAATCCATAAATAACTTTTTAAATTTAATACTATAACTATTAGAATTGACAAGATTAGGATATTTAAATATAAATCTGTTATATATTCTTGGGCATAAATTACTACTATGATTAAATACTGTAGTAGTGTTGCATTTTGGTTCAAACAATCTTAAAGAATTCATACCTTTTGTTTCATAACTATGAGAATATAATTCAAAATTATTTCGATTTATTTGTATGAATTTTATTTAGCTAAGTTATTCAATATCTTAATATATAAAATTGAATGTGGGTATGTATATATGTATGTATGTATGTATGTACGTATGTACGTGTATGTATGTTCTCTATACAAATCTACAAGCTTTGACCGATATGTGCCAAAGTTTGCACATTTAACCTTCATAACCAGGAGAAGAACATAGGCTACATTAAAATTGTGCAAATGGAAGTTAAATTAATTAAATATATAAAAAATAAAAATAAATAGATCAAATAGTCATGTATTATATTAAAATGCAAAATCTTCTACAGTCAATTGTTCTTTATTATTGTCTGTTGTATTCAACATAGACTTTCACGAGGCCTTGGAAATTTTAACACGAAATTAAATTACGTTGTTGTTACACATCATGAAGGCTAAAACTAGATAATTCATGCAATAAGTATCTTTACGCAGTCCAGGACCGTATTATGAATTCCTCGATGCAGTTTTGTAGATAGTGAGCAGACTGTTTTATCCAATTGAATTATAGAATTCTTTCAAACTACAAAGATGGCTACCACATAATTTACTTAATATTGAATAGCCATAGTAGATCTACTATTGCGAAATATTGACTCACCAAAATTATGCACTAACAAGAATTTGTGTCAAAAACTCATGCGAAACGTAATATGAGTGGCAATATTAAATGGAAAAACGAAAAAAGATGATGTTTTTATCCCACGTATTGCTATTACAGTCATTCGATTTTAAGCAATTATTATAAGTTGTAGTAATATTTGTGATAATATTATATTATAATATTGCAATAATAATATTGAGCCTATTTTACTGTTACTGTTAACCCGTCTCTTATTAATAAGTTATGGTCACTAATGACTTGGCCGTTTATAGAAAAATATGATTTTCTGTTGTGGTAGTGTTCTACATTGCCTTCTCCAGGAGAGTGAATTCTGATGAGTATAGTCTCTGTTACTGCAAAACACCCTGAAATCCGTGTATTTGATAAAATCCATCCGTTTCAGATTGTAGTTTGGCCTTAAAGGAAATTAAATATATTGTGGGCAGAAAGGCTTAATAATGCATAATGCCGTGGTACGATAAATATTATCAACAATCACAATGTTAAATATCTTAAATATCCCTGTAGCATAAGGTCTTAATGTTGTTAAAACTCTATTCATAGGTGAGATGGAATTATTTCGATTAGTCAGTTTCTTTGGATATTAGTGGCACTTTCTTTAATATTCGTCACTAGGGAGGAGAAAACATAAGTAAATATGGTTCGTTTTGGTTTTATATAGTTCCCTTGCCGAGGTCTACGATAAGTCTAACAAACAGTTTATTTAGAAATAGACCAAAATTTAAAACCCGGGCAACGCCGGGTAATTTAAGCTAGTAATTACATAAACATAACTCGTGAGAGAAGTAGAATACGTATATTTGAAATTGGTACCGTATTTTGAATGTTCCCTTACAGTTTAAGAGTTCAAATTGTCTGAATAGTTTTATTTGTGCAATGGGAACAATTCCGGGATCTACTTCAAGATGCCAATTAAAAAAATGTGCGAAGGGGAAGGACAAATGGGTTCTCTTTTCCCCCAAAGTTACGCCTTTGCACTGCATCACCATGATGCCACTAACCAGCAGACCGTACAGTGTTTCCAACCCTGTCTTTGTCTTTCTTTCCCTCCCCTTGAATCCCCATAATTCCTTCTCTGCGACATTATTTGAGGTTCACCCCACAATTCTCTGGCCTAGGGGATTTTATCTTCTGCCATGTGTTTCTAATCTTCACCTTTACGTGTCTGTCTTTTATCGCTCCCTTACTGTCCTCTCCAATTTACATGCTTCTCGTCCTGATGAGGTCGCTGCGAACTGCTCAATCGAGCGAACCGACTGAGAAGAGTTGCCGGAGCGGCGAATCATGGCGTGGAAGAACAGCGCTGTGGCGTAGGTTTTTAATCTGCAAATAATAGTCGCTACTCACACACAAAACATTGTTCCCAGCAGAGGAGGAGAAGCAGTTTTAACACTGTCGTCAGTTGAAATCGTGACAAAAAAACGGATGTACGTTCTTTATCAATGCTTTGTTATATGTTGTCACAAGTCACTGTGTGTAGACATATGTTAATTTATCGTTAGATCGCGATAAAAAGAAAGATTGTCGTGAAGATTACATATCATTTCTCGTTATGTTTTACGCGTGTCGTAATAATTCAGATTCTTTTTTAAGTTTCGAATAATAGCCTATAATTGCTTGCAATTTACTTTCCTGATGTTGAAATATTTATAAAAAAAAATTAGAGAAACAATAAAAAAACTTCTCGTAAAATAATCACAAAAGAGACCGGAATAAAATGTTATAATTAGCGCTAGGAAGTTCATACCAAAACATAGTTTACAGATCACGCCCCTCTATCACACTATAACTAAAAGCCATTACTTTCCTGATGTTGAAATATTTATAAAAAAATTAAAGAAACAATGAAGAACTTCTCGTAAAATAATCACAAAAGTGACCGGAATAAAATGTTATAATTAGGGCTAGGAAGTTCATACCAAAATATAGTTTTCAGATCACGCCCCTCTATCACACTATAACTAAAAGCCAGGTTATGAACGGACTAAACCGGAAGCAAGGTTCTGTTGCTCTCCTTATAAGCTCTGTTGCCACATAGTGGCGCGAGATTCAAAGCGTATTCAGCGTTTGTCACCGACATAGTTTTCAGATCACGCCGCTATATCACACTATAACTAAAAGCCAGGTTATGAACCGACTAAACCGGAAGCAAGGTTCTGTTGCTCTCCTTATAAGCTCTGTTGCCACATAGTGGCGCGAGATTCAAAGCGTATTCAGCGTTTGTCACCGACATAGTTTTCAGATCACGCCGCTATATCACACTATAACTAAAAGCCAGGTTATGAACCGACTAAACCGGAAGCAACGTTCTGTTGCTCTCCTTATAAGCTGTTGCCACATAGTAGCGCGAGATTCAAAGCGTATTCAGCGTTTGTCACCGACATAGTTTTCAGATCACGCCGCTCTATCACACTATAACTAAAAGCCAGGTTATGAACCGACTAAACCGGAAGCAACGTTCTGTTGCTCTCCTTATAAGCTGTTGCCACATAGTAGCGCGAGATTCAAAGCGTATTCAGCGTTTGTCACCGACATAGTTTTCAGATCACGCCGCTCTATCACACTATAACTAAAAGCCAGGTTATGAACCGACTAAACCGGAAGCAACGTTCTGTTGCTCTCCTTATAAGCTGTTGCCACATAGTAGCGCGAGATTCAAAGCGTATTCAGCGTTTGTCACCGACATAGTTTTCAGATCACGCCGCTCTATCACACTATAACTAAAAGCCAGGTTATGAACCGACTAAACCGGAAGCAACGTTCTGTTGCTCTCCTTATAAGTTGTTGCCACATAGTGGCGCGAGATTCAAAGCGTATTCAGCGTTTGTCACCGATATGTTTAAAATAACTACTGTATATAGTTCTCGATAACACTATCAACAATATTATTAATTAAAATTACTGTTTTTAAGAAAGCACGAGCTAATGACGCTGGTACGAAATGCGACTCGTAATACACGTGGTAGTGCAAATGAACTGGGCAGTTTGGCTGCACTGTCTCCGTGATTCCGTTGCCAGGTTTTCGTTAGCAGACGACATTTTCACGTGAGGTCCAATGAAAATCTCCGTACTCCTTTTCCCCTCCAATCTCCCACACTCAACGTGTCATCGCTGCAGAGGCTACCCCTCTAACCCGCACTTTCCTCTCGCCTTGCCAACTACTTCCTGTTTAGTCGGTTCATAACCTGGCGTTTAGTATAGCTGCGTTCTGTGTATTCTATACCTACTCTGTTCACACAAACAACTCACAGTATATCCGCAAGTCTGAATGGATGACTAATTACGGCAATATGCACAATATAGACGTAGTTTCATTACGTTGTGTATTTTAGTGAGTGGTTTTTAACATGGCAGAATTTAAATCTTCCAATCACACGAAGTTGAATGCAGTAAGTAAGTAGCTTTTGTAAGACCAGCTACTACCTGCAAGGGACACATACGTACGTGGGATAATGTATTAGTAGGTACCTACCTATATGAAAACAAAATCAAGTAGGCCTACCAGTATTTGTTAGTATTCATGTACGGATATAAATGAAAATCAAAAATATCTTCATTAATTTTCAATAAAAAACACGAGCAAACTTTGATGACACGAAGTCACCCCAAACCGCTGTTAGAAACGTCACATTTCACTAAACCCAAAAAAATAACCTAAAACGTTGGCTCAATAATTGTAACTTTCATTGATGTTTCAAGTAGACATATTAAGGAACAAAAATAAATACTTACCAGCTTACTAAAGTAAATTGAAAAATGAGTTCTATTCAGTCAATACTTAACATAAACACAATAAAACATGTTATAATAACATTTACACAGATTTTAAAAATAAACGTTTTCGCCAATTTTGATTGGCATCTTCAGGTCGTGTAGGTCGAATGGAACATGTTATAAAAAGTGAACACTAGGTATATGACATTAAAAACCAAAGTTACAACTGTAATATCACTTAAAAACAGAGAATAGAATATAGCAAAAAGCCTCCACGATGTGTGTAGAATCACTGTGTTGAAAGAGGCGTGTGTGAACCAAGGAAACAGCAAAACTCTTCTGTCATTGCAGATACAGTTTCCAAGATAGATTTGAAGATGCTACGAACAGGTCGGTCGTGTGGCCGTTATGGAGAGCAGGAAAGATCCTGTAAATTGTAAGGATAGAATGAAAGAATATTTAGAAGCATTTAAGTATTATTTAAATCTTCTAAAACAATACTTACAAAAAATGGAAGAACGTCTTGAAATCCATGAGGACGGCGACACGACTGATATTTACATTAAGTGGTAGCGTATGACGAAAACTGTATACGTTGCACGACTAGTGGATGAATGACCGTTACTTGCGTGTGATTTTAAACAGATCAGTCGTGTCGCCGGCCTCATGGATTTCAAGACGTTCTTCCATTTTTTGTAAGTATTGTTTTAGAAGATTTAAATAATACTTAAATGCTTCTAAATATTCTTTCATTCTATTCTTACAGTTTACAGGATCTTTCCTGCTCTCCATAACGGCCACACGACCGACCTGTTCGTAGCATCTTCAAATGTATCTTGAAAACTGTACCTGCAATGACAGAAGAGTTTTGCTGTTTCCTTGGTTCACACACGCCTCTTTCAATACAGTGATTCTACACACATCGTGGAGGCTTTTTGCTATATTCTATTTTCTGTTTTTAAGTGATATTACAGTTGTAACTTTGGTTTTTAATGTCATATACCTAGTGTTCACTTTTTATAACATGTTCCATTCGACCTACACGACCTGAAGATGTCAATCAAAATTGGCGAAAACGTTTGTTTTTAAAATCTGTGTAAATGTTATTATAACATGTTTTATTGTGTTTATGTTAAGTATTGACTGAATAGAACTCATTTTTCAATTAACATTGAACTTAACGGAACCAATATGCCTTTGAAATTACTAAAGTAAATTCAGACACCTGTTACAATAGAAAGGTTGATGCACAAAACATTCACTGAAAAATGGTGCAACCAACTGTGGAACCACAAAGTCCAATCTGAAATTTTCATACCGAAACTAGTTCTGTCATCTATCTGAATCAGGCATTAGTAGGCCTGACTTGTTTCACTGAAACAAAAGTGAAATGGCGCCACTTTTATTCTTTCTGTGATATGACAGAGACAAAGTCACTCCAGTTGACGGTGGGCTTTCTTTTCTAATGGCATTATATTTTGCTTTTGCTTGCAAAATTCGCTTTTCCTCAAATATAGAAAAAAATATCAGCGCTTTTCACACACTAACTTGGCATATTAATTTATATTATATGACAAACTTGTCACTACGCGGGATTAAATGAATGTGTCTTCTGGCGAAATAAATGGTTAGACATGTGTATGCACAACACTGCAAAATTGTTAAATATATAACAATAAATAAAGTCAAACAGAGTATCCACTCAGGAAATTCTCACATCCAACTGACTCAACAATCTTTATAGAGGCAAAAGCAGCCCCTTAGGGTCATAAATCTTTCTCCCCGACTTACGTCTGAGTGGTGGTGCAGTGCCCTTCAAAGAGAAACTGTCAACATTCTAAAATCAATATTAGGAGATATTTTGCTGTATATAAAAACCAGACCACGGTGTCCACGTTTAATGTTATATTCATAATTAGCAGCACGAAATTAGTAAAAAATACTTGATTTCATTTCCGTAATATTTTGGCTGTTGACCAGTGTTACCAGTTCATTTTCCTGAACTGTTATTCAAGAGACATAGATCTAGCCAGGAAACTGGACTTAAAAATAAACCAATCCAAATATAAATGTATGGTAACGTATAGAAACAGAAGAGAGATAGAACATCTGGACATACAAGATAACAAGTTTGAAGTAGTTGAGAATTTAAATATCTGGACTCTGTAGTTGTTGTTGAGTCAACTGTCCGAAGACAAGTCTGAACCCCACAAGTGATACCAAGACGGCACCATTTATAAGGCAACTAGGCAGGAGATAATGGGGTAGGATGGCTAGTTTCTTTCATCCTCCATTGCATATATCGCCCACTTATGTCTGAGTGGTGGTTCAGTGCCCTTCAAAGAGAAACTGTCAACATTCTAAAATCAATATTAGATATTTTGCTGTATATGAAAACCAGACCACAGTGACCACTTTTAATGTTATATTCATAATTAGCAGCACGAAATTAGTAAATTCAGACTTCAGATGCATTCAAACAATTGTATTTCCTCTGACACATATCGTCAAGTGAGGTGTACTGCCTGATAATAGACGTGCATATCAGCCAGAACATCAATCAGAGGACGGCTCTGTAGTGACAGTAAAAAATGTCGAAATATACACAAATAACAGAAGTCAGCCAATAAATGTTGCGTAGCTCTATTCCCACTCCTTGAAAGCAGAAGCACAAGTAGAAAGGTCAAATTGAGGATGTACAAGAATATAATGAGACCTATCTATAGTATAGTATGGAAGTGAAGCACTGGTCCTAGCGAAAACATTGGGAACGGAGATCAGTATGGAAAAGGAAGAAAGTGTTGCAAACTATATCTGCAGAAGTAAAAGAAGGAAATGAATGGAGAATAAGAACAAACCAAGAAATCAGAGGTCTGTACAAAGAACTGGATTTAGTTGTTACCATTAAAATAGGCAGACTGAAATGGCTGGAACACATTCAACGGATGGCTACAAATAGAGCACTAAATGACCAACCAGGTGGAACGAGAATGAGAGGACGCCCACGTGTGAGATGGCTAGACGATGTGGAGACAGATCTGAGAATCACTGGAGTGAAGCGATGGCGTAGGAAGGCTGAGTCAAAGGATGATCCGAGGACTGCGATAAAGGAGGCCAAGGTCCTCAGAAACCCATAAAACCACAGAGTTAGTTATTATTCAAGAGACATACTTCAGAGAAATTATTTAATACACACCCAAGTAAGAAGACGAGCTCTCGTTTTCTGGGTTAAATAATTATATTAGGCATTATTTATAATCCCAAATTTTGCACAAAATAGGTACCGATGGCGGGCTTATGTGAGGGCGGCAATGAACTTCCGGGGTCCACACCTATGGAGTAACGGTTAGCGCGTCTGACCGCGAAATCAGGTGGCCCGGGTTCGATTCCCGGTCGGGGAAAGTTACCTGGTTGAGAGATTTTCCGGGGTTTTCATTCAACCCAATATCAGAAAATACTGGGTAACTTTCGGTACTGGACCCCGGACTTATTTCACCTGCATTATCACCTTCACCTCATTCAGACTCTAAATAACATAAGATATTGAAAAAGCCTCGTAAAATAACCTAAAATAAATTAACCTCCGGTTTCCTTAAAAGCCATAAGTAAGTAAGGGAAAAATCTGTAAACTTCGAAGAAACATTTTGAAATAAATTATTTCGGTGTTTATCAAGAACTTTCCAGGACGTCGAAGTATGATCGTCAACTAATAAGTATTTTCTTTATCTAATATCGACATTAGATTTTTATACATCGGTTTTAGAATTTCTGTAAGTAACTTTACGTTATAGCTGCGGAAATAGTTTCGAATTTTCGCGGTTTTTATGACAGAAGTAATGAAGACTTGTGGAATTGAGGATCCTGGACTTCTCTGGTCGGGAATAGAACCAGGTTCTGCTTCTTTGTTAGCCATATACGTCACCAATAAAGCTCAAATGATACAAGGATTCAATACAAAATGTCCTATCTGCTTAGCATAGAACATGTATTGGTTATGTACAAAATGACTTATGAATATCCAACTATGAGAAATTCATTCAATTTCACCGAGTGTGCTTGTTGTCATCTGGAGCAGGATATATCAGACAATTAATTCGGATGCTATGCATACAATTTTGCAATGCTAAATCATCTCTGATGACCACAGCAAATGTATTTCATCAGTTACTGTGTCACATGCATCAACACTGAATTTTCCCATACTTCGACTTTACCAAAAGTTCATGCAATCAGTGTGCAGTTTATTTCTTAAGAATTCTGTAATCTTACGAAGCATTCTCATGATAACTAAAGTATTTATTTGTTCAGTAACCTTAATCTTAAATAAATAGTATGTATACAACGATAAATGGGGACAAGTAGCTCAGTTCGTAGGGAAGGTCTCGGGTTTCATTCTAGATGATGACGGTATTTTCTCGTTACCAAAACTTCCAGAATGTCCCTGAGGTTCACTCATCCTCTGTGAAATTGAGCACCGGATCTTCCTCAGATGTAAAAGATGGTCAGAGCTTGGTGCAGACCCAGACACCTCGTTATAATTCAAGAGAGTATGGAACTCTACCTCCGTGCTCTCCAAAACGCCTTCATGGCATATACGAGATAATTATTTCGAAATTTTCATTACAAACTCCTAAGGCTTGTAGAGGGAACTGAGTAGATAACATTTTGAATAAGAACCGATCTCAGGAACCGTACCGTTTCCGTACTAAAACAAATTCAAATTAGTTGTTCAAATCCTTTGCTTCTGCTAGGTCAAAAAGTGGTACTGACATTATTTCAATTTGAATTAAAACGTGTTTAATGTACAACGTCTAGGAAACAATAAATAAATTGTTCATTTTTTCACAATAACAATTTTTTTCTATGTAAACGTAAAACTAAGTTTTTTCTCATCTTCAAATGATGGTTAGCCTGTTTTTGTGAGTATCCATTCAGTTTGTTGCATTGCATTCTTGTTCACTACAACAGCGCCTCAATGTGGTGACCTATTTTATTGCAAATATTGTACGTATACTTGCTCACAAAGACCCAATGCATGTTGAATCTCTTGTGCAGCGACAAGAACTCGTGAAAGTACATCTTCTTCCGACTCTTCATGAATTCCACAGGAAGATTCCTTCAGCTCAATATACTTAAAAATTCAGATTTAATCTATTTGTTTTGTCCGTCGCAATTTAAGCAAAATTATGTCAATTATGAAGCACGTAGACGCGGGTTGATTCTCAGTAAAAAATAGATATCACCAGCCTATAGATTTGAATATGTGTCCTTTTTTTCTTGTGTTTTCTTGAAGTTATAGCACCAGAAGAGTGGCTGTATGAGAATGCGTACTTACATTAATAATAATAAAATCTCACTAGAGTTAGAATGGAATGAGAGAGAGGACTCAGTTCTGAGAGTGGTGATTATGATGATGATGGCAATAATAATAATAATAATAATAATAATAATAATAATAGTGTTGTGGTGGTGGTAGTAGTAGTAGTAGTAGTAGTAGTAGTAGTAGTAGTAGTAGTAGTAGTAGTAGTAGTAGTAGTAGTAGTGGTGGTGGTGGTAGAGTCCGTATTTCACGAGAAGATCCGAGCAAGGAATGCCAGTTTTCCCCCCCACTCTTATAACCTACTCCCGACAAGGAACCGGCCGACCAATGACTGAGCCTTGTTTGTCCGGGCCGGCCAATTACATCACTTTCATCTACCTGTTCCTTCAAGAACGCTCAGCTAATGGCTTACCCTCTCCTCTTACCCCGCAAGGACCATACTCCCCTCGCAGAGATCCTCTCGTGAAATTTGGACAATAGTGGTGGTGGTGGTGGTGGTGGTGGTAGTGGTAGTAGTAGTAGTAGTAGTAGTAGTAGTAGTAGTAGTTCAATAAAGTGTTAAAAGGAAATTCGTGGAAGGGCTATGGATATATTAAACACGACCACAGTAGAAATGTGGATATCATTGGTGAACTTAGGATAGAATCTGTAGTATATTGGAAATTGTCAACGAAAGTGGAAACTTAATGTGAAAAGGTTGGTTAACAGTAGTCTCCCAAAGGCAATGTTTAAATACCGTCCTGCTGTGAGAAGTTCTCCCTGCCGCACTTTTAAAAGAGTGGGCGGACAATTCAAGACGGTACAGATCTCGTAGTCTAATACAGTCCAGGATGATGATGATGATGATGATGATGATGATGATGATGATGATGATGATGACGAATATAATTTCTCGTTCTGTATGGAACATCATACATCCAGTCTGCTGTCAAAAAATCTGAAAGTTAGAATTTATAAAACAATTATATTACCGGTTGTTCTATATGGTTGTGAAACTTGGACTCTCACTCTGAGAGAGGAACATAGGTTGAGGGTGTTTTAGAATAAGGTTCTTAAGAAAATATTTGGGGCTAAGAGGGATGAAGTTACAGGAGAATGGAGAACTGCACGCATTGTATTCTTCACCTGACATAATTAGGAACAGTAAATCCAGATGTTTGAGATGGACAGGGCATGTAGCACGTATGGGCGAATCCAGAAATGCATATAGAGTTTTAGTTGGGAGGCCGGGGGGGAAAAAGACTTTCGGGAGGCCGAGACGTAGATGGGAGGATAATATTAAAATGGATTTGAGGAAAGTGGGATATGATGATAGAGACTGGATTAATCTTGCTCAGGGTAGGGAAAAAATGGCGGGCTTATGTGAGGGCGGGAATGAACCTCCGGGTTCCTTAAAAGCCAGTAAGTAAGTATGGAACATCATGCCATATCGTGCCTAATGGCATAGGCAATATATCCGAAAAGCACGATTTTCTACAAAAGGATCTTTTGAAAAATACAAATGAGGAGTTTCTTGTATTTCACTAATTTGTCTTTGTTCTGTTAGGCTACAGTACTCTTGTCAAGTTTTGTGTAAACCATGTTGTATAACTGTGAACGATTATATTTTACGCATAACTTCCACAAATCACATTTGCCAATTTACGTTGTGAAATTATTATAATAATAATCAAAGTAAAAAAGTAAACTCGAAAATATTACGTTACATTCATTCATTCATTCATTCATTCATTCATTCATTCATTCATTCATTCATTCATTCATTCATTCATTCATTCTTTCATTCATTCATGCCCAGGACTGGGTGCTTCAATACAAATCCAGCATTCTCTAATCTTCCCTCTTTTCCGCCTTCGTCTTAGTCTCCGCATACGATCCATATATGTAGGCTATTTTAATTCTTTCTCTCTCCGATATTTTGTTCCGCCTCGAACTTCTTCCTTTTCACCATTTCTTCCAGTGCATACTTCAGTAGGCAGTTTCTTCTTAGCCAGTGTCTGAGCCAATTTCTTTTTCTTTTCAAGATAGGCCTAAGTTTCAGCATTATTCTTTCTTTAGGAGCTATCCACACTTTCTAGCACAGTTTCATTTATTATTTTGTCTGTTCATTCCACACGCTCCATTCTTCTCCATATCTACAATTGAAGGGTTCAGAGCCATAGTGGGCCAAGCTCCACATATTAAAAACGGAGAAAACAAGAATTAAAATTAAGTGAATACCATAATTCAATGAAACAGATAGCAAGTAATATAAAGTATGCACATTAAAACTAAATGATATTTCAATCTTCATTAAACTATGGTATTCACTTACCTTTAACCCTTGCGTTCTCCGTTTTTAATAAATGGCGCTTGGCTCACTATAGTTCTGAAGCCTTCAATTAAAATCCTTCCAGTCATTTTTCTTCTCTTCTTCAAAACGTGCATGTTTCTGCTCCAGGCAATGCTACATTCCACACAAAGCACTTCACTAGTCTCTTCCTCAGTTATTTTTCCAAATGTCCACAGAAGAGGCTCTTTTTTCTATTAAAAGCTTCCGTTGCTATTGCTATCCTCCTTTTGACTTCCTGACAGCTGTTCATTTTGCTACTACTTATAGTACATTCAAAGTATTTGAAGTTGTACACTTGTTCCAGTACCTCATTTCGAATTTGCAAGTTACATTCTTTATTTTTCTTCCGATAACCATGGTTTTATCTTGTTTACATTAAATTTACCTTAATCCCATACTGCTCACAACTGGCATTTAGCTCCATGACATATCCCTTAGTATCATCTCCTCTTCTGCTAACAACCCCATATATCAGCAAATCTTACGCACTTTGTTCTTCCTTCTCCTACTATCACCTCTCCCATGTTCTGAAAACAGTTCTTCACTAAATCCTTCAAGTAGATATTGAACAGAATACGCGATAGAGGGCATCCTTGTTGTACTCCTCACTGTATTCCACTTCCTCTTAGACATTTCTTCTTCTGTCCTGATTCTGACTTATTGTGTCTTTCCAATTCACACTTATTTTCTACGGATTCCCAACATTTCATTTCAATCCAATCTATCAAAAACCTCTTCAGGTCCAAAAATACTGTATAAGTACACTTCTTATTTTTCTCTAGATGTATTTCGTCCGTTGTTCGCAGCATTACAATTGCATCTGTGTACCTTTTTCCTTTTGAAACCAAATTTATCTTCTTGCAACTCCTCCTCCATATTATATTATAAACGTCGATTTAGTATTCACAGGAGAATCTTCGCTGAGTGCGATATCAAGCTGATAGTCCTGAACTCATTACATTTCTTGGCATTATATTTCTTCAGTATTGGCAGTATCACTGTATCCGTGAATTAATGTTCATGCCATTCGCGTTTCTGTTATAGTTGTATTTCATTCTGAGACAGTAGGACTAATCAGAATATCACACTGTGAATGATCAGTTTCTTTTTAGTTTTCATAGAATATTTTCGAGTTTGTATCATATTTTTAAATTTGGGACCCTTTTTTAAGTTTCATCATCATCATCATCATCGTCATCGTCATCGTCGTCGTCGTCGTCATCATCATTTTTTCCATTAATCACCGGTTATAGATAACTGTTCTTTGGCGCGCAGTTAGCCGAATGATTAGAGCGTTGGATTTCCACACAGGTAACTCATGTTCGAATCCTGACGGTTCCAAGTGGAATTTGTGTAGGATAAAGACGGCGCTTGGTGATAGAGTTCAGTAAGGTAATCTCGTTTCCCCTACCGGAATTTCACCACTTCTCAATAATAATAATAATAATAATAATAATAATAATAATAATAATAATAATAATAATACTTTAATAATAATCATTCGATGCAGTGTATTTCGCTTCCTGTAGTGAACCAGGGCAAGGTCTACGGTGGAAAGAACGACAGCTTCGGCACGTCACTTATAAATGGATACGCTTGAATAATCGACACAAAGTCAAGTACCCGCCATTAAATGTAAAAAGAAAAGCAGTTTCTCAGTAGTTTGACATTCATTCATTTCTTGTTATGTGATTTTTGCAGTTCAAAAGAGATTTATGATTATGTGGTTTCGATAATAGGCTAGGTAGACCTAGGGGCTATAAAAATAGTAAATATTTTAAATTTTATTACATTTTCCTCCCCAATTCGTCATGTAGCACGTATGGGCGAATCCAGAAATCCATATAGAGTGTTAGTTGGGAGGCCGGAGGGAAAAGACCTTTAGGGAGGCCGAGACGTAGATGGGAAGATAATATTAAAATGGATTTAAGGGGGGTGGGATATGATAGAGAGTGGATTAATTTTTCTCAGGATAGGGACCAATGGCGGGCTTATGTGAGGGCGGCAATGAACCTCCGGGTTCCTTAAAAGCCAGTAAGTAAGTAATTCGTCACGCAATAGTATAATTTTGACATTTTTCTTTACAAATCTCTAATAAGGTCAAATTTTGTCATTGAACCCGTTTCGTTCATATGTTTTACCCTATACAGCATGGTTCAAAATTATGTGAACAAACATTTAGAAATAAGGCTAAAACTGTTAAACACCTATGCAGTAATGTTGCCAACTCTAGACGACGGAAATTCAGGACACATTAAAAAAAATATAAAAACACATAAACTTATAATGAATTTCAATGTAAATAAATTTGTATTTTGACGCTGAATTAAACAATTAGAATTACTTTCGTGTTATTTAGTCGTAGCGGTGTAGTCCTATATTAAAGAACATGCCACAAGTCTGTACACATTGAAAAGCACAGGGGTTGATATGCATGTCCCTACACTCACTACATTAACATTGTTTAAAAGATTACTTGTTGCTTCCTTTTGTTTATTAGTTCTTTGTTTGTTGAAATGTAATCAAAAAAATTCTCTACATGACATATTAAAGTTCGTCTTTACTAAGAGTTCTGATTTTACAAGTTCTGGCCTCATCCGGTTCCTCTCGTCAGTCCAGAGATTCTTCTTTTTTTTTAAACTCGCTTCATATGAGCATTGCTAATTGCAAGGGCATGTATATGTTCAGCTATTTTCTCTAAGTTTGGTACATGTGTCTTCAAAACAGTGTCCCAGTGTTCTTGAGGAGTTGGTAGATCCTTCAGTATCGGCATCATCTCTTTCAAAAGGCAATACTCTTGGTACAATGCGTCATCATTTTCAAAGTCCAGTTCTGTATTAACATGTAATATATTCACAATTTCAGTAAGGACACTGAATGTGAAAGTATCATTAAAGCTTAGAAAGGTGATTTTCTTAAGAAGTGAAGAATCGTAATCAAACCGTGTTTGCAAATAGTCGTTGGCTCTCTGATACACATTCAGTGCTTCCATCTTAAAGAGATGCATATCAGAATCACTCAAGTTATTCAAATGTTGAGTTACTACCAAGCCTTTGCAAATTACGTCTGATCATTAATAATGAAATATCAATATGAAATTTCAGAATATAATATTGCAATGAGCAAAATTCCGGACATTAAGCGTCCAGAAATAATTTATTTTTTTTTCCTGCATAGAGGACTGATTTCCTGACAACCCGGAAAAATTCCGGTCGGTTGGCAACCCTACTGTGCAGTGGACAGAGCTACCAAAAACAGTTCTGTTTTCACTGTTGTTACAAACGTATTATCGTATTCATTGCCACAGTAAGCGTTCCATTTACTTGTGCTTTTTCTGTTTTATATTTTTTTAAGTTGGTTATTTAACGACGCTGTATCAACTACGAGGTTATTTAGCGTCAATGAGATTGGTGATGGCGAGATAGTATTTGGCGAGATGAGGCCGAGGATTCGCCGTAGATTACCTGGCATTCACCTTACAGTTAGGGAAAACCTCGGAAAAAACCCAACCAGGTAATCAGCCGAATTGGGGATCGAACCCGCGCCTGTACGCAACTTACACTTGTATTCCTTAACCGACTGAGCCATGCCCGTGGCTGTTTTTTGTGAACAGGAGTCTTCGTTTTGATTTAGTGCAACGATGCGGCACTTCACCTCGGTAGAATTTGAACACATTTCCCTTGTTTACAGTACAGTGGAGCAATTGTAGTCTTGTTCAATAGATCTATTAAACTCAGAACGCCAAGGCCATATACTAAATTTTCGAACTTTTCATAATGTTAGGAAGCTGTAGAAAAGGGTTTGTTTTACGTAAGTCCATTTTTTTTTTTTTTTGCCTAATAGTTCATGTGGAGATTTATCATGTGCGGGCCGATCGAGATAATCACTTAGTGACGAAACAGAAGAACAAGTCCAAATTTCACGAGAAGATACCTGCGAGGGGGTATGCTCCTTGCGGGGTAAGAGGAGAGGGTCAACTAGTAACTCTGCTCCTCTGAAGGAGCAAGCGGATGGAGATGGTGTCATTGGCTGGCTGGGACAAACAAGGTTTAGTCCTTGGCCGACCAGTTCCATGTTGGGGAGTTGGTTGTAAGACAAGGGGAAAAACTCTCATTCCTTGCTCGGATCTTCTCCTGAAGTGCGGACTGTACCCCAGCGTGTTTCGGAGTGATTCCTCTGACTAGAATAGCATACGTCGTGTCATTTCTGAAGTCAGCGATTTGGCGTGTTGTGCACGATGACAGATATCATTCTTATCCGCTCAAAAAGGTCCAGACCCTGGTCCAAAAAGAACCTGCCCGACCAACAAATATGAAAGCAACACGATAGTACTCCTTCATATTTTGCCCTGTCAGTGCGCGACCATTTTAATAACACTTTTGTCCAGCTTAAGACTGGGAGAAAAGCGCCTATCCGCTGATCTCCAACGTCGTCGGTCCTCAAACTTAATGAGATTTTTCTGTGAGTGAATAAAGAATCCTTTGTGTAATACCGCAGTGGAATTATTAGAGAAGGATCCTGTAGCACGTAACGATATTGCAGTGGAAATAAAATTAACGTCGAATATTTTTCAGGGAACAAGCGAGTCGTACAGATCATGCATTCAGGATGGAGGTCAAAGTTTTGAGCACCTCATATAAGTTTAATTAAAGCGAATTGTAAATTTGTTTTTGTTTGTTTTGTTTGCTGTTCGTTTACGTTTTATTTTGACATTCTGGACGCGACTACGAACTAGGGCAATGTGGGTTGCACTTTCCAGCATCCCTCTACAGCTATTCCGGCAAACTAGGAGTTCCAATGAAAAAATCTTTTTCAGAAATATTTATTTATTATTAGTGTAAGACATATATAAGACTCTAAATTTAAATATTCGAATGTTTTGAATAATTTCGAGGGAAAAATTGTTCCGGGGCCGGGTATCGAACCCGGGACCTTTGGTTACACGTACCAACGCTCTCCCACTGAGCTACCCGGGAACTCTACCCGACACCGATCCAATTTTTCCCTCTATATCCACAGACCTCAAAGTGGGCTGACAACCGTCAAGCAACCAACATTTGAGTGCACACTAACTCTGTGTGACTTTTAAATTGTGGTTTTCTGTTACATACAGTGACGTGTATTATGCAAATTAAGCTTTCAGGAATAACTCCCTGTAAACCACAATTTAAAAGTCACACAGAGTTAGTGTGCACTCAAATGTTGGTTGCTTGACGGGAGCGAGCGACTGTAGAGAGGGGATCATTTCTAACTAAACTTAGTTCTATCTTAACTGTAGTTTAAGATGCCACACTACCTATCACTTTCTACCACTCGTATCTTATCTCTTAGCGGCCGTTAGCCGATGCATGTCGCTACACAGTCCCGCACTGATAGGCTCCGCCCATTCGTTCCACCCAAATGCGCCGACTTGCTCTACAGGTTCCAGAAACGAAATTTACATGCATTGCTGTACAAGGTAGGGATTTTGAAAACCAGTTTTAATACACATTTTTCTCACGAATAATAATGTGAATATACTTTAATAAATTTACAATATATCATTATCATTTTTCTAGATATTTAATTGTTCATACCTTCATAACTTCTACGTTCATGTTTAACTTTCGGGATGTTGCAACTTAAGTCACTTTTAAAATTATGACACGTTTATGTCAATTATTTTCATTGAAATTTTATCAGAAATCACTATCTGGAGTATTGCATAATCTTCATGAATCATCCTGTATATCTAAAATGAATTTATGTAAAAAATTACGAGTCTCTGCCTTAAACAGTTTTGGAGAACTGTATAGGCTACCCGAGTCAGTAAGTATATTACGGAAAGGTAATAAACTCAAAAGTACCTTTATTTTAAAGAAGTTAACATAAAAAAATTCAGTATAGGGTAAACCTTGGTAATTTTGTGGCAGTGGTTATTTCGTGATATTTTTTCCTGGCTCTTTTGTGAACTAACCAATGATGTTACGAGATTCAAATTTCCGCCAAGGGATTGCATATCTTATCCGGTTTCCAAAAACATACAGCAACGCTTTGTGTGATTATTGTAGCTGCTTCAGTGAGCTTTTGTGTTTGGAGAGAGCAAGTTAGAGTCGATTTTTCAGTCGTACAAATTTTGTTTATGTTTATAATTGCATTACAGGCTTATTACTGAACATAACCATATGATATTTGATGCAATGATTTATTATATGTTAATGAAATTTTAGAAAATATTTTTAGAATTTTAGATACAACTGTAGTCGCCATATAGGCTTAGCTTTACTGATAGAAATCTTAGCTGTTTGAGGTGACATTTTGTTGGGCATTACAGTTAAGAAAGCTTTGTGTCAGATGGGTTCCGAGGATGCTGACAAAAGTCCACAAAGAAACTCGAGAAACAGTGCGCAGTGAACTTTTGGACCAGTATGCGAATGGTGGAGATAACTTACTTGCAAGAATTGTGCCAGGAGATGAAACATGGCTCCACCATTTTGAACCGGAGACAAAGAGGCAGACAATGGAGTGGCATCATGCAAATTCACCAAAGAAATAAAAATTCAAAACTTTGCCTTCGGCAGGAAAAGTTATGGCTACTGCGTTTTTCGATTCAGAAGGATTCTTGCTTGTGGACATCATATCACACGGACCCACCATTAATTCTGACGCGTATGTGGCAACTCTCAAGAAACTTCAAGCTCGAATGAGTCGTGTTCGACCACATCGGGAAAAGCAGGATGTTCTGCTATTGCACGACAACGCACGGTCACATGTCAGTCACAAGACCACAGACCAGATCAGAAAACTCGGATAGACAACACTGAAACATCCGCCTTACAGTCCTGATCTGGTATCGTGCGATTACCATTTCTTTGGTGAAGAAAATTATCCCTTCGAGGAACGAGGTTAGAAGATGACTCCCTCGTGCACGCTACTAAAGAGTGGCTCAGACGTGTTGATCCAGATTTTTAGCGTGCTGGTCTACAGGCCCTCGTTCCTAGGTGACGTAAGGCAGTTGAAAAGGATGGGGATTATGTTTAAAAGTGACATTTTGTTCCTAAATGATGTATCTGCATTCTGTGAAAATAGTAATGCTGTAGGATAATAATGTAATTTTTGGATAAATGTTGTACATTACTTCGGTAGTGACCCTCGTAACATATAGTAAAGTCCTTAATAAAAGTGTTCACCCTTTCAGGGCAAAGAAGATCTCTTTTCAATTTCAATTTTTATTTTGATTTCATTAATATTATATGTTGATTTGTATTTCTATGTTTTCTTGCTATGAATATTAGCCGGAATTACTATGTCTGAAGTCTTGTAATAATAAATGAGAATTTTATTTGACTTTAATGAATTTTTCCACAATTATTCTATCTCTCACGAAATTATCAATGTAATATCACGAAATTACCAAGGTTATCACGAAATAACCAACCAATTAGCTTAAGTTATAAAAGTGGTTTTTGGCTATTGTTCAAAAACGTATCTAATCTTTTATGTCTCTAGATTTGTACAGCACATTATCGTCTCTTAGATGGAAAAATCGGAATAAGAAAATATTTATACATTTGTATTTTAAATTAATTGTCATGAAATTATCACGAAATTACCAATGTTTACCGTATAGGCCACACCACTTACACAATACGCATACAAAATTACTACGCTCTACAACTAAAACTGCATTAATGGTAAAATATTTTGCATTTTTGCCTACGTTCCACTTTAATGTAAAAACAGCATTTTAAAACTATATTGTTTCTTTCAGAACATAAACAAAATTGCAATACTGATATCTGTATTTTCATTCTTGATATTTCTGACGTAGGTAGCTCACAGATTATAGTAGGCCTACATTGTGATGCAAAGGTAGTAAGTGTATTATAACAGAACCGAGGAAAAGTTAGAAAAGACAGGACTAAGTAGAGTCTTCTCCATTTCCGAGATTCTGTCACATACTTGAGACGTGTTTATTGAATAATACAAGCCCTATTTTTTGCAAGATCATATTTTTAGAATTGCAAATACCATAATGTATATTTGTACGATATGGAGTAAATTTATTTCTTCCATTACCAATATCTAAATTGGACACGAGAGTAAATTTAAAAAATAAATAAATCACTTCCTCCTTTACTACCAACACATTACCAACTATAAAATTTTATTTATTACTTCTTCACAACCAGCAGATTGCCAAAGAAAATCCTACATTTTAAAATAGAAATGTAGCTATATTCTCTCGGTTAGATACTAATGGAAAAAAAATCATGTATAAGCTTACCACGCGAGATTAAACAGATTTTATGCGCTTGTGGAAATTATCGCCTCGGGAGCAAAACTTTCTACTCGCGGATAAAATCTAATTTTACTTTTTTATACTACTAATTACTACTTCAAAGGCTTTGATTATTGTTTCATTGTAGGCCAATAGCAAATTAAATAACTCTAAGAATACAGTTTGTTGATGTCCTGCCATTTTATTCACACCTAATTAACATTCATGGGACCATTATTTTGGTAAATAGTAAAAGCTGATTATGTAATACATTTGATGCATCATAGCAGCTAAGCGACGATTCTGACTGTTTGTTGGTATAAATGAAGAGCAATTTATTAAAAGGTCATCAGCCACAAGTTTGTCAATTTTGAATTGTTTTTCTTTATTTGGTTTATTAAGTTAGCTCTTTCATTTTCTGTTAAAAAGACATCAGTCCTGTTGTAGACTGGCCATCATCCATTGTCCGGAACTGTCCTTAATTTGTTAAAAAGGTATCAGTCTAGAACTCGTGTCCTTTTAACAAATTCTACTTCACAGGAAATGTTGTAGTACAGGAAACAATGTCTGCGCGTTTGTATTCTAATATTGTAGATGTGAATAAAGCTATAACTCGACCGAGGCGAGTGGAGACGCGGGTATAATGTGAACTACAGCGATGACGCTATACGAACGCAGGAGAGGTACAAGTGGCGCTCCGGGCTGCAGGACTCCACTGGCCTTGGTCGAGTAATACCACTGGATATTTTGTCAAAACACGGTTGTTTTGGACACAAATAATGGAAAACAAAGAAAGTCAGTGCCTTCGGAATACATATATGAGGAACAAAATTAAATTGGCTAAATTAGAGGCAAAAGAACATTTAGATCACAGAGGACAGCATGTTCAATCAAAGAAATGGAAATTATTTCTTAACAAGCATTATTCTTTTAGGTTATGAAAATTTAAGTTATAGTAATTGGGTGTTTAACACAATGCCATAAACGTTATTTTCATACTCATGTGTTTCATTGGCTACATACTGTAGACTGACTTTGTGTATTTAAATAAGCTAAAATTTATTATATTTTGAAAATGTTACGTTATGTGCCAGAGGAAAATATAGTCCGAATATTTAATACACTAAGAGTGAAACCGAACCATTCTTCCCCTATTACTACGTGTGGATTATAGTGATTTTCTAGCTATTAGGTAGAATTTTCTTTTACCAATTTCGTTTCGAATTTCGGGTACTGACAAATATTACAACTGGCAGTTATTTTCTAACCGTTATGTCGGCAGAAACAATTTCGGTTTGCAGTGAAGGAAACTGAAGAAAAAACAAGCAAGTAGGCCTAAATATATTTTTAGGTTAGGTCTGATGAATTGTAAACTGTTCAGTCGAAGCAATGAATTTCATGTTGCCAGACAAAATAGATTTTAATATTACATCATACTAATCCTAGAGCAGCTGGCTACGGACTGGTAGGTCCGGGGTTCGATCCCATGTGGTGACAAGATTTTTTCTCGTCGCCAAACTTTCAGAACGGCCCCGAGGTTCACTCAGCCTCCTATCAAATTATTGAGTTCCGGGTCTTTCCCGGGATAAAAGGCGGTCAGAGCGTGGTGCTGACCACACCACCTCATTCTAGTGCCTGGGTCATGGAAAGCATGGGGCTCTACCTCCATGCCTCCCAAGGGTCTTCATGGCATGTTACGGGGATATCTTTATCATACTAATCCTAATTAAAATATAATATGCGAGAAATCAAGGAGGAAAATATAATATATCATAAATTATTGAACCATTTAGGAAACACCTTGCAACATAAAGATGGGATGTGGTAAATAAGCAAGACATTGGTATTGTTAATGCTGTATTATTATTATTATTATTATTATTATTATTATTATTATTATTATTATTATTATTATTATTATTATGCAGTACGTAGCATTGTAATTTTACCCTCTTTGGTGATATCTGGTATTAATTGGCAACACAGAAGAAATGGCTAAATTAGATTTTTAGGAACTACAGTTACCTTACGTGATCCTCACTGTACTCGTATGCAGATTTCATTGACTGGCTCGCTGTTGGGATGATGATGATGATGATGATGATGAAGTAGAGTGATATTTACTTTTGACAGTCTTTTTTTTTTAAATTTAGTTGTATTTTTGCTTTTTATCTAAGTTTATATATTTTATATACATGTTGTTTAAAAAAATACGGCAAAAATTCAGGGTTGGATTTCACACATGTAGACGATAAAAAATATTACCTAAACATGGGTCCACAAATAGATAATTATTGAGATATCAGACATTGAAATATGTTAGTGCTGCAAATTAATGGTAGAAAATTATTTTAGTACGGTACATGTAACTAGTCTTGGCTGATAAATATCAGTGCTGAACGAAATCTTTATTGTACTGTGGACAAGGTTCCACTAGCAGTGCTGCAATATGTACTTCATGCACAGTGGTGCCAAGCCAGTACACATTTTAGTCTTAATGTCCATGAACACCTGGATGAACATTATCCGATCACTTGGTAGACGTGGACCAATTGCTAGATCTTCACGCTCACCCGATCGAAACCCGTTGGATTTTTTTGTGTGGGGGTATTTAAAGTCGTTGGCTCAATTTCTGTGAGGATGAAGCAACACTTCAAGCAAAAATTGTGCGGGGTTGTCAAACAAAAAGTAGAACACCAGGCATTTTTGAGCGTGTTCGTACATCTCATGCATTATATCCAGACACTCCCCCACTCTTCCTATAGAGCTGCGCACGAGATCGGATGAGTCTACTTACGAATTATAGGGGAATTGGTTAGTCTTTGTCTTGAACTCGATAGACACACGCCCGATCTTCCCTTCCACTCCTACCCCCTCCACAGAAACCTTGTTCCCGTACTGCACATCACGAGTGTCTTGAAGAAATGCCTGAGCTGTAGGCCTACCTCATTGAGACGACGAGCAGAAGCCTGCAGTATGGCAAAGGGTAGGCATTTCGAACACTTCTTGTAAGGTGTTGAACATTGTGCATCATTTTAAACTGGAGTTAGTAACGTATTAACAGAAATACTTGTCTGATATCTCAATAACTATAAATTTCAGGACTCAGGTTTTATATAACATTTTTTTATCATCTACATTGTGTGGAATTCGACCCTGAAAATTTTGCCGTGTATTTTTTAAACAGCCTGTATTACTCACATTAAAAATATAACGCAAAAGAATTGACCTTCTTAAGAAAATAGAGTCTATATACGTTCTGGAAAATACGAGTTGAGTTATATTTAAAATAAAAGACTTGCAGTTTGTTAGAAGGGCCAAATTCCGCCGCATTTATTGTTTTACTAGAAGTAAACGAAATTTTAGAAATGAAACTCGTCAAAAGATTCTTTTTAAAGTCTCAGAGACAATCAAAACGAATAAAAACTTTACATCTAACCTACCACATGACAATATCAGTTTCTTTCCAACAATTCACTCATGACCTTTTAACAAATTGCGATTCAATTATTGGAGAGTTATGGAAATTAGGCTTCATTAATTTATTCATGAAAAATCTGCACTCTACTGTTATGGCCTACTTCGTACAGAGAGAACCAAACAAGACTTTACGGCATTTTAGCGCGCTGTTTGCTGAATGGCTAACGGTGAGAAGTGGGTCATTGGCAGCGTATCGTTTGTTCTTAGCGCGCGGGGTTGTTGGCAAGAAGTTTTGAAGTCAGTTGCTGCTGTCTTGTATTTATAATGTGAAGAGGGTTAGGGTTAGAATTATGGTTACGCACACAACTGAGCAGAGTGTGTTTGTCGAATCTTACCTGTTAAAGAAGTCTTACGATAGGTGTTTACGAAAATTTCGTATACGTCTTTATTTGTGGGGGAATTTAAAACAAAAAGTGTATAAAAGAACGAAGGGAATGAAATTCAGAGATTGATAAATGAAATTACGCAAGAAGAGTTGCAACGAATGTTACAAAACTTCCTTCGGATTTGTCAGGAGTGCTTGGACCAAAACGGTCACCACTTTCAGCAGTTCCTATGACATTCAGGTGAGACTGAGAAAGAGAATTTATCTTCAACTTATTTCTTATGTTGCCGAGAAAATTTAATTTAATTTAATTTTTCTTGAACTCTTTAATTTATGTTTACCGCGATCCTTCCGCGAGGTGACTGAAATGAATGCGGGCGACGCACCTTCCAGATCCCGGTAACAGCGTTAATAGCGACGCGCTAAAATGCCGTAAAGTCTTATTTGGTTCCCTTTGTATAACAACACTAACAATAACCTTTTTTTTTTTTTTTCAAAATATTAACCAGTCCGCGTGTTTTAAATCCAACTTACAAGGCCTGTCAACAAAATGCAACAAAAGACACGATCGTTAAAACATATTAAATAAAGTACCTATGTAAACTTTTACGTATGGTAGAAGCAGTTCTTCAGTGGTTGAGGCATGACCTTGGATACGTTGTGGACGAAAATATGTCTACTCCGTAAGATTTCCACGTGCTGCCGCCCATGTAATCTGCGCGAGATGGCTAGGCCATGCTTCAACTACGGTGGAACGACTTCTAATTAAAAAATATATTTTCAAAACATTCGCTGACACTTTATTACTGTACAGGAGGTATCAATCCTAGTCAATATAATTATCATAATTTTATCTTTATTCATTATCAAGGCCACCGGCGTGGCTCAGTCTGTTAAGGCGCTAGCCTGCCTCTGAAGTTGCGCTCGGACGCGGGTTCGATCCCCGCTTGGGCTGATTACCTGGTTAGGTTTTTCCGAGGTTTTCCCCAACAGTAAGGTGAATTCCAGATAATCTATGGCGAATCCTCGGCCTCATCTCGCCAAATACCATCTCGCTATCACCAATCTCATCGACGCTAAATAACCTAGTAGTTGATACAGCGTCGTTAAATATCCAACTTAAAAAAAATCATTACCATATTTATCATCAAGGTCGCATCCATAACTACTATTATACTTATGAACGATACCACTATTGCTACTGCAACAATTGCAAATTGTAAATTGGAAGTTAATTCATTTCGGGTGGCTGGTTCTGTTTTTTCAGAAGAATCTGATTTCAGTGACTGGAATGCTTCTCTGTTCCCTTGTTTTGTACATTGCAGTCCCTCTTTATAATTTAACAGACACGTTTAATCACTGTGTAGTTGTGTGTGAGTCACTCTAGGTCTAGTTGGATAGCACAAATATTTCAGTTGTTTCTGACTGTAATGAAAACTCGCTGCCAAACAGACAGTTTGATTGCATGTACAAAAACACGCTCTTATCTAAATTTAAAAGGTTTAATTTCGGATTCCTTGTCTCAGGATGGAGTAGAAACCTTCCATCACTGTAACAGAACTGTAATCTATTCAATGGACGAGATGAACAGCCTGTGCGAGATTTACAGATTACAGTTGTCCCTAGTGACTTTGCACCACGCACTTGTCTTATGAGATATAACGACAGATCACGCACAGCCTTGACTTATTCAAATTCCATTGAAACGAATGCACATACGAGTATTACATGGTTTTTATGTTACAACTCAATTTAAGCAACGTTTTCATTCTTCGGTGGGACATTTTGAAATGTATTATACGACAGTGACCTTCCTGCGGTCTATAAAGCTGTTCTACATTTTCAACAATCCTCATTTCATGTCCGTAGACTGTATTTCGACAACTAAATCAAATTTTCTTTTATAAAAGTTTATACGTTGGCTAAGTAAAGACAGAATTCTATATGAAATTGTGTCGTAAAATTAAATAGCAACAATCTAATCAAATTCTGTGCATTAAGTTTTAATGCATAAGATGCAATGAATAAATGTGTACTAATATAGACTACAATATATATTTTTATTTTGCATCTCTCTGAGTTTCACCAAAGATATGAACTTCGTATATTTATTTAAATGTACAACTACAGTAGGCCTATGAACTTTTGAAATCTCTGAAACTGAATTTAAGTCCAGTATACTTGCATTTACCTCTGAATTTCTGGCTGATATTTTTTTCGAGCAGTATATCTCGCTTGATGATATGTATTAGAGAAAGAACAATAATTGTTGCATACAAGTTAATGATGCAATAAAAAGGGAAATGAACTGGCCATCCTACCCCAATATCTCTTGGCTTAGTTGGCTCGTGAGTACTGCCTTATTAGTTTCACTTATGAGGTTCCAACCACTCAATTAGTCTTTGAACTGTTGACTAAACATATTTGCATATGGCGTCTTGTAATACGTAGATCGTTTTGATATCAAAATGGCCGCTGGAAAACCATTTAACATAATTATATAAAGTAATGTTTTCTTGGCGAAAACGTAATACGGCGAGCGCCAGTAGGGGAAGTTATCCCCACCCACATGAAATGTGCATGCGACACAACACTAGCCTATCACGTAGAGTGTGTGGTGAGATTGTAGGGGAAAAGTGGAAAGGGGTCGTGGGCGGAGCTTAGCGTTCGCCGTATTACGTTTTTCCCGTTTTCTTTTTGTTATTGCTAAGTGTTTAATGAACAATTTTCATTGTACGATTATAATTAAATTTATTGTTATTACTTCCGTTAGGAGAAAATTAAGACATATACCTATGCGTTTTATGATAAATGCTGCAGATATAGATCTTATATTTTCTCTCTGCCTCTGTGCAACGTCACATATGCTGTTTGGAGGCGAGGAAATGGCAAAAAGGTTGTAATGGTTTTTTTTAATACGCTGAAGCTCCGTTGTAACAAAATCCCCTTGAAACTTAACGGCCACTGACCGGCAGAGATGAAATGTAAGATCTGTACACAGAGTATTAAGCTAGTGAATACACTTCACTATCTGATTTTTGATATCTCGTCCATTGTGCGTTGAATGGTGTCTAAAATGTTGAAGTGTGTGAAGCTAATTTGAAGACTTTTTTCCATACGAAATATAGTAGGAGTTTGAGAGTCTTGGAACTAATGTAGTCGTAATCCCCCTTCAACGGATAAGGCAACTATTCCCTCAGCCATAATCTACTGTATTGGCTTATTTTGAAATGTATATTTCATGCACAGTATTATGCACTGTTGGGCGAAGAATCCCAGCAACCACGTCACTCAATTGAGTGCGCTCCTTGTATGACAGTTGACTTAATATACAGTACCTATGTCAACATAGCCTATATGTCGAACTTGGAGTCAGGCCACAAAGGGAAAAACACTAGATGGAAAGGATTCGATTCGATGCTGTGGATTGAACTTCGGTATAGCTCAGTGGTTAGAGGACTTGGTACGTAGAACCAAGGACCCCGGTTCGATCCCCGGCGGCGGAACGAAGAGAGAGAGCTCCAAGTTTCACAACCATAAAGAACAACCGGTAATATAACTGTTTTATAAATTCTAACTTTCAGATTTTTTGACAGTAGACTGGATGATAAAAGCTTCTCAACCGAATAATAACAGGCATTTCCCATATTTATTCTGTGTTTAATTTCCTCCCGAGTATCATTTATATTTGTTACTGTTGCTCCCAGATATTTGAATTTTTCCACCTCTTCAAAGGATAAATTTCCAATTTTTATATTTCCATCTCGTACAATATTCTCGGCACGAGACATAATCATATACTTTGTCTCTTCCGGATTTACTTCGAAACCTATCTCTTTACTTGCTTCAAGTAAAATTCCCGTGTTTTCCCTAATCGTTTGTGGATTTTCTCCTAACATATTCACGTCATCCGCATAGACAAGAAGCTGATGTAACCCGTTCAATTCCAAACCCTCTCTGTTATCCTGGACTTTCCTAATGGCATACTCTAGAGCAAAGTTAAAAATTAAGGTGATAGTGCATCTCCTTGCTTTAGTCCACAGTGAATTGGAAACGCATCTGACAGAAACTGACCTATACGGACTCTGCTGTACGTTTCACTGAGACACATTTTAATTAATCGAACTAGTTTCTTGGGAATACCAAATTCAATAAGAATATCATATAAAACTTCTCTCTTAACCGAATCATATGCCTTTTTGAAATCTATGAATCTATGATGCACTGTGCCCTTATATATTAGCAGAGCATTACTTTTACTTATTCGAAGATTTGTTATTATTAATTATTGATGTACAGTTTTATTATTTTCTCAATTAATTATTACTAACTTAATCGTGGTTGCTTTCCATGCCTTGGAAGCATCGCTACGCCATTGACAAACAATAATAAACACATTTTTGCGCTTAATGTTTTGTAAATAAATACAGTAATAGTACTTAAAAATAAAATCATGAATTAATTATTGTGTAATTCGTCAAAATCAATTAAATGTTTATTACATCATGATGTATAGTCTTAGACAAAAAAATGACCGGCTGCCATTCGCTAAGACCCCTTCGGAAGACTTCGGTTGATTCCGTCAGAGCTTAGGTTTACACGTGAAAGAATTACTTATGCACTACTTCGCTTTGTTTTTCCTTGGTTTTGTTTTTTGTTGTCTTTTCTGTCTGTTTATAGGTCAAATGTTATGAATAATCTATAACGAAGATATATTCAAGGAGTAAATTAGGTGCAAAATAAACATCGCTTCCCTAGTCATGTGAACCAGGCGCTGCCCGAAGTGGACTTAGACAAGATAACGGTCATTTTTTGTGTCTAAGATTGTACAAAACAGGTTTTAGATTACGTATTTTATACGTAAATTACGTGAAAAATCTACACGTAATTTATTCTCCCAACTCTACCAGCAAAAAGCAGCCACTAGGGTTTCATATGACGAGCCACCACTGCCTCATTTATTGTCTTATCCCCTCTTTAGCTACATTACTATCAAGGAAAGTGGGAGGCATTTAATATTCTTGCTAGTTAAATCGCCTCAGTGAAAACGCTGAAAGACACGGACTCTACAACAAATCACAGAAGCGAAGTTAAGTGTATGTGTCACGCAACTTCGGCAGCAATGAAGAATTAAAACGATTAGGCAGTGTGGCATGACAGTCACGCTGGATACAAGTGCGTGGAAGCCTCTTCCTAACTTGGGCTCTTGTTTTATCTCCCAGTTGGCCAGTATTACAGGTAGTTACTGGTCGGGCCTAGGGTGGACTGCCACCGCCACATAGGAACACTAAACCTGTCCGCGGGATTTATAGGCGCTGACTGCGACAACCCTCAGACAGAGGGTATGGAGTAAGCGAAGACATGCAAGAAGTAGGAAGCTTACAGGAATTACTGCTGCTAGATGGGAGTTTCTTGTGAGAAGACGTTCACTCAACTGGCGGGGGGTTCCTCATATATTTCCCACGTCAACCTAAGAAGCAGTATTTTTTACTTTAAGCTAATATGACAATAGTTATAGAGCTGACACATGCGCATGTTAAAATGGCAACATCAAGATTTACAGTCCTCACTCTCTTATACTAAGTAGGCCTATGTAAGAAAGTGTCCATCCTGAGATGAAAAATCATATCGGCATAATTACGAAAGTATGTTTCAAGCATTCCTTCTGTAATAAAATTGGTTTCTGACCTGTTTCTTTCACCTAAATTTGTGAACTGATTTTGTTTACATTAAGAATCTGAGTCAATTCACCCAGAAAATATGCAGAAATGTAATACTTTCCTTTTAGTTACAGAATACTATTTGAATAGTACAGTAATACATTCAAAGTTGACACTAAATTGACAAAGTCAGTTAGTTATTCATTCATAGTTTTCTGCCCTAGGACAGGTTTGTTTACATGAAGAATCTGAGTCAATTCACCCAGAAAATATGCAGAAATGTAATACTTTCCTTTTAGCTACAGAATACTATTTGAATAGTACAGTAATACATTCAAAGTTGACACTAAATTGACAAAGTCAGTTAGTTATTCATTCATAGTTTTCTGCCCTAGGACAGGTTTGTTTACATTAAGAATCTGAGTCAATTCACCCAGAAAATATGCAGAAATGTAATACTTTCCTTTTAGTTACAGTATAATATTTGAATAGTACAGTAATACATTCAAAGTTGACACTAAATTGACAAAGTCAGTTATTCATTCATAGTTCTCTGCCCTAGGACAGGTTTTTCACTGCATACCCGCATTCTCCAATTTTTCATATTTTCTGCCTTTCTGTTAGTCTCCGCCTATGATCCCATAGGCCTCTATCTTAATGTCGCCCATCATCTGATATCTTCTTCTGCACCGAACTTTATTCCCGTTCACCATTCCTTCCAGTGTAACCTTCAGTAGGTAGTTTCTTCTCAGCCAATGACCTTTTCTTTTTCTCTTCTGATCAGTTTCAGTATCATTCTTTCTTCACCCACTCTTTCCAACACAGCTTCATTCCTTATTCTGTCTGTCCATTTCACACTCTCCATTATTCTCCATATCCACATTTCAAATGCTTCTAGTCGCTTCTCTTCACTTAGTTATAAGTCCATATGTTTGTCGCATACAATGCCACACTCCACACAAAGCACTTCACTAGTCTCTTCCTTAGTTCTTTCTCTAGAGTCCGCAGAAGATACTCCTTTTTCTATTAAAAGCTTCCTTCATCATGGCATCCTCCTTTTCACTTCCTGGCAGCAGTTCATGTTACTGCTTAATACTACACTCCAAGTATTTGAAGCTTTCCATCTTTTTGATATTTTATTGTACAGTCCGCCGAGTTGTTTCTGTGGTAGCGCGTCTTCCATATTAGCCGGCTCGGGTTTGATTCCCGGCGTGGTAAGAAATTTTCGTGTAAAATGTTTACCTCTGGACTAGGACACAACACTACTCACTACATTGTGCACCAATATGCCTGGGTTAAATCTCAAATCTCTCTGTAGTGCATATGAAGAGAAGGTGTATGTCACTCTTAATAGTGATACGTCCGTTGGACGAAGACGTTAAGCCTTGCGGCCCCTTCTAGAAGCTTTCTACAGGAGTAGGCTACGTGCCGGCACCGAGTTTCCCCTTCTCCCTTCCTCATTTTCATCATAATCCTCACGCATTCCTACACTACATTTACACGAACATTTACACCTACGTTCACCCTAGTACACAACATACTTCTCCACATACATATTACACACAGCCACCTACCAAAAAGGTGTGCAACTTGAAAGTGGGTCACTGTTCTGCCACCTATTCGCACTATGCAGAACCTGAATGACGTAAATTAAGTGAGTAGACATAGGAAAGACACACACACGCGCACATACAGATATATAGGGTGGAAATGAAATAATCCTGCAGATTTTCAGAGCGAAAAACTCATGTTGTATGTAACAGAAAAGTTTAATGCCATATTGGTGAAAAATCCATAGTTTTCTTAGGAAGGAATGTTTTTTCCTAAATGTTTAACACTCTCTAACTTTATAACCACAGTCTAGTATATGCAGTCACGAAGCTTGAGTTGTGAGGGTGCTAGGAACAATAGACTGTGCTGATACTATTTCGCATTGTCTGTAATGCGTCGATATTAGCGATCCTAGTGGTTACCAACTATCTATGGATGCATATTTACTACGTATTGAGCTTCGTGACTATATACTAGATTGTGCTATAACTATTGCGAGTAGGATTGATAAAAAATCTAACAAATAATCATTTATCCCTCTGGCGTATTTCAATAGCGTGGATGGTTTTCGTGTAAATTAAATTTAAAAACCACTAATTTGAAGCCACTGACCGATGCGATCGGCTTGCAACATTGTAGTCAGAAAGGGAGATGCGAGGTAGTTCACTAAGGCAGATAGACCTTTGAGTTCGTTGACCTCTTACACCTGTATTACGAGCAGAGAGAGAGAGCTGTGTTAGCGGCGATGTTGTCAGATTGCTGAAACTTCCAACTCAATTTTCTTATTAATCGTGCATTTAATCACACATCGTAATATAGGATTTCTGTTCATTTAAGTGTACCCTATCGTCCCTTTGAAGTTACAGGATTATTTCACTTTCATTCTGTATATATTTTTTATGCTCGACCATGCCGAAATGTAGTAATTATACACCTGTTAGCAGTCCTTTAATGCATGTCATTAAAGTACACCTACTCATTAAAGTACAGGTGTTCAGCCAATAACAACTCAGCTTACAGGTGTTCAGCCAATGACAAGTCAGCTTTGTACCGTTATAAAACCGCAAATATCGATTATTCTCGGATATGCAATCGAAAGAGAATTAGCGAAAAGTCACGGAGGCTGGAAATCCAATACTGTCGCAGAAGGTTATGTTCTGTTACTATAATAATTAGCGTTAATTGTAAATAATATTCAAATAAATTCAATTTATCTCGTTTTTCAATGTCGAATTCAATAATCAAGGTTATATCAAGTTTAACGGGATTAGCTACATCAAGGTCAATGACATTATTATTCCTCGGAAAAAATCAATACTTTCGCGTCTGCGCACATCTCACAATTCACGACCTAGAACAAGGTCACTTCCGATCTTGTCAGATAAAAATAAAATGTATACATCTGAATAATTTCAAGTTAGAAATATGGTCGAGCATAAAAAGTCGTATGAAACTTGCCTATAATGGTAATTACGGCGCTCGTTTCATAAATATCCATACTTGCGTCTTAATTACTATCATTATAGGCTCGTTGCATAATGTAGACTACTATATTGTAGGTAGGCCTACTATAGAATTTTATACTACTAATGACAAAATTGAGGCTTCTTGCAAGAGTGGGCCAGATTAAAACATGACCGTAAGGAGTGACAGAAATGTAATGAATTCATCTTTGCAAAAGTTTCATACGATATTTTATCTGCGTTTTGTATATTTTGCTATAAATTAGTAGAAAATAAATCTGTAGCAAAACTGTAAATTTTTATTTTTAGAATCCAGGATGCAAAATTTTGTGTATTATAGTAACCTCATTAAAACAACACAAATTCAAGAAGCGTTGTTGTTGTCGCCATTTTTCTCCTATGAACGGATAGTGAATTTTGTAAAAAGCATTCAAATCATGGAAAAAGAAAACAAAGATGAAAAGAAAAAGATTAAAACTTTGAGTACCCCACCTGAAAATTGGGAAGCTGTAGAGAGTGCCACATTACATTTATTACTAGTGAAAAGTAAAGAAAGTTATATGATACAATTTACAATCGATTGAAAGAATTATGTATAAGCAATAAACTGAAGGAGATTACAGAAGAGGTATATTGGTTCACTTAAAAAATATCAGTGTCTGTAGCCTTTTGGTCTTTGATCTGAACATTGAAATTCAAAACATTCCATTAATGATCATGTGGATGTACATTCATATGTTGATTTCCATTGAATGTAAAACATGTTTTATTTATTTATTCATTCATTCAGTCATTCATTCATAGATTTCTGCCCTTGGGAAGATATTTCACTGCATATCCAGCATTCTCCAATCTTTTCTATTTTCAGCCTTCTTCTTAATCTAAACATGTGATAAATATATCTTAATGTCGTCTATCATCTGATATCTTCTGCCCCGAACTATTCTCCCGTCCACCATTCCTTTCAGTGCATCCTTTTCAGTATAGTAAGCAGTTTTTTTCTCAGCCAGTGATCCAAGCAATTTGTTTTTGTCTTCCTGATTAGAATTAGTCTGGCTGAACGGAAGGGAAGAACTAGCCTACTGGCTTTAGCTCTGCCAGATTAAATAAATAAATAATAATTATTATTATTGATCAGTTTCAGCATCATTCTTTCTTCACCCACTCTTTCCAACACGCTTCATTTGTTAAATATATGATATGCATAAAATATTAAATTTATCAGTTTCTCAAAAATGCACCGGATGAAAGAGACATTATGACAACACTAAGTCGCCAAATTTTGTTGTTTCTTATCAGTAACTTGTAATAAATCAGTACCTCATCAAAATGCGTGCATATGTTTTCTTTGTGCCATTTGAAGTGAATATTAAAAATTGTCCAAATCGTCACATTACAATAAAGTTAGTTTGATGTTTATCTATCTGTCTGTCTGTCTGCCTGCCTGCCTGCCTGCCTGCCTGCCTGCCTCCGTTTATGTTGCAAAGGTGATGTTACAAAAATATAAAAATTCGTAGCAACGTAATTTTTATTGCGATTGAAATAAAGTAACAATTTTGAAATTGAAATTTGTCAAACAACGGCCTGGTTTGAACACGAATGCAAATAAAAATATTTTTAAGTGATGCATTATAGACTTGGACTGCAACCAGAATTAAACATTGTCAGTCTTAATACTTTGCATATAACGGAAGATTTTAGACGTAAAGAGGAAATTGGAAAATAGAAAGATTTGAGAATGCTGGGTTTTCAGTGAAAGACCTGCCCTTGGGCAGAACTAAATGAATGAATGAATGAATGAATAAATGAGTCATATTCGGCATCTTCTAATTTTTGCATCATTATTGTGGTCCACAAGTAGTGCCTAAGGGATATAAACGAATTTCGAAATTAAGTTGCAAGTTCAAATATTATGAAACTAATATAGCATTTAAAAAAAGTAATTAAAGTTCGCATTTTCACGTACTGACCACCATGTGGAAACAGCTTGTGGGACTTTGAATATATCATTGCAATCAATGAGTAACACCACAATCACATGTAATGAGGTCAAATTTTATTTTAATTTGAAGTGGTTATCCATTGTTCTATGCACTTTTAGTTAATGCAGAATGTATTAAATGAAGAAGTATTTAGATACTATCTAATTAATAGTCTTCTGTCTTCTGTGATTACGAAGCAAATAAAATCCTTTTCGACACTCCCAGGCTCCAATAAATATTTAAAATAAGTTTTGTAAACGAGAAGCAATGAATTAAAAGCGGGATTAAGATACATGAAGCTCTCTTCGCCTTACCAGATATGGAGATTTTAATGGAAATGATTCCATCTGTTATATTTCTTATGAAAGTGAACATCTTCAATAACATGTTTATCATTTTGTTATCTTCCTTATAGTAGGCCAATGTTATAGTACAGTATATTCAGCAATCAAATAGGAGGAGAAAATAACATTTGAAAAGTTTTACTATAACAGTCTTTGAATCATTTAAAATCTGGTAGTCTACCGCTGCACAGATTGCAAAAACGCTAATCTAGATGTACAAAATTAAAACTTGTCTCCTGTCCAACATATTGTTATGAGCTGCAGGTAGTATATATTTCTCGTGAGCAGACTTCGATTATGTTCGTGTAAGAGGAACTACCTCTTTATAGAGGGTGGTTTTACATAAAAATTATTAATTTTTTTCTTATTTAACAGATATTTATGAAACTTTGCACAGGATTTACAAGTAGCATATATTTTTCGTGTCCAAACTCTGATTACTTTTGTGTGATAGGAACTATCCCTTCATACAGGGTGATTTAAAAAATATATCATCTCTCTCCTATATAAGAGGTTTATATGAAGCTTTGTACAGGAGCTACAGGTAGCATATATTTTTTCTTTTAAAATTTCAAGTCTTAAGCACAAAGTGCAATTGACGCCATTCCCATAATCCGCTCTGATTGCGAAGCATTTCGCCATGTTGAATAGCTGCTGTTTTGAAACCGAAAGACGGAATTAAAAATAATAATAATAATAATAATAATAATAGAATAAAACTATAACTACCATATAATATAATGTATTGCATATTACAAATGTTTATTTACAAATATGTAGGCCTATAGCCTATATGTAAAATTCAGATGCAGGGAAATTTGGATTTTCTTTTGTAGATTCAGTTCAAAATGAAAAAATTATATTTCTAAACAATATTTAAGCCCCAGGAAAGTGTAATATATTAAAATTATATTATTAAATCATTAAACCATATTCGAGTTACACTGTTTCTTCTAAGACACATTGAAATCGATTGGCAGCGCGATACATGTCATGTCATGAAGGATAACAACTTCCACTAAGTCCACAATTTGATGACAGATGTCAAACGTAAGATGGTGATACTTTATCGTTTTATTAACAACATTAGCTGTTGTCTGAGATAATTTTTACAGTCCGAAAATTCGATTTTGTTCAGCTATAATTGAAAAATTTCGCAATGAGGAGCTTGATACACTATAAAACAGTTTGTGCGAAAGATTTAATTTTGAGTTCGATTTCATGTGGCCAATTGTCGAAACATAATATAGTTACTGCATGATTAAACACATTGCGTGTCTCTTTCTTACTCAACAAAACGCCGAAAAGTTGCCGGAGTACTGCGTGACTGAAAATGATTAGCTTCGATTAATTGTGCATGTTTGCATAAGGAGATAAAAATCACAATCGTCACAACAATAACACTAAATAAAATATTTAAATTCTCTTGTCGAGTCTGTGCCAGCATCTTTATCGTATTTCTCGTTGAAGCTTGAAAAATATTTTGAAAATTCATGTATGCAAATGTTAAAAACATGTTGAAGTCTCGATACTGTAAGCTTTGTTAAAGATTGAAAATTATTTTTAACATGTGCATTTGCAGTCATTATAAAAAAAAACCTCTTGTGATACACAGTAAAATTAAAGGAAGAATGAAAATGTGTTGTCATAAAGAACTTATTTGGACTAACATATTGCATCACAGTGAATGAAATTCATCACTCATTAACCACCTCTTAAACGTTCTTATAACGAACGCTTTGCACGAACACCGAACTCGCTGTGGAGGGTCGGAGTGATAAGGCTATGTTTACACTAACCTACAAATAACAAATAGATGACACAGCTGTGAAATTAACAATTACATCTCTCCCCCCTCTTCGCAATTGAGCCATCATATAGCCAAATGGCTGGTCTCGAAATTGAGACAAATCAACAAGGCTAATGACCTCCTACATAATAGCCAAATTGGCTAGTCTCTTATATGAGACAACTCATCCTGCCTAAGGTATTCCGTGGTTTTCCTCAGGCGTAAGACAAATGTCGGGATGAGCCCTATAAGAAATGGGCCACGGACCTATATGCTCTTCCCCATATACATTCCACCTTTATTATAAATTATGTATGCCCTAGTTCAGATAATATTAATAGTCTATTAAACATACGAGGTCACTCAATAAGTCGCAAATTGAAAGGACAGGGACCTCTCAAATTGCAGCTTAGATTTCACGGCGCTTCTTCCGACGGCCTTCACCTGCTTTGTCATCGAACAACAGATGACGGCGTCTTGCCATCCTAACGGCAAACACCAGCCAACTCCTCCTCGCCCAATTCCGTGATCAATTGATCAATCTCAGCCCCCCTCGCGTATGTGGTACCTAAGAGGTTACGTCCAATTTCGGCTTCCCCTTCAAAATTTTCTACAGCTCCTTCAGGGGAGCAGCGTAACCCGGAGTGAGACTAGTGGCCAACAGGCTTGGAGCTCACATATTTAGTTTTGTACAGCCCCCAACCCCTTGCAAGGACGCGTTTTGCGTACCTTTTAAATTTTCCTCCCAATTCTCCTTCGATTTTTCGATTTTCGACAGCTGTGAAAGGGATGCAATCTAAAGGCCCATTCACAATGAAAATTAAACATAACCGTAACATAAACACAGAAGTTTGCGCCCATGCTACCAAATGGGATCATTCACAGTGATTCACATAAGCATTGACATAAACATTACCGTAAGATGTTAACATGAAAGTTTGCAAACTTCATGCTTATGCTTACGTGATTTGCAAACAGAACACAATCGTGGAGCGCTGAAGTATATGGCAGAACATGAGGAAATGGCGTTGTTATTATGTTTCCATGGTTACCAAGAATGTTTGCTGTTATGTTTATGTTCCCATCGTGAATCATCTTGATTTTACCTTAACGTTTATGTTCTTAAGTTAACGCTTACGTTATGTTTAATTTTCATTGTGAATGAGCCTTAACATTCTTTGTAAAGTCGAAACCAAAAATTAATACTCATTTTTGTCGAAATCAGAAAGTCGAAAATTGATTTTTGTCCAGCTAGATCTCGTAAATTATACATTATGTGCTGTGAAGTAACTGTTAGAAAGCCTGACCGGGCTCAAATCCTCTTTGAGACAAGTCATCTATAATCCTTTCGCTGTAAGAAAAATCCTAATGTAAACAATAGCACGTGACTGAAGTGAGGCTTCATTGGCCGCTGTTTGGCGCCATAGATTCTCATTACGTGTTCCCGCCTACTGTTGTACATTCTGTTTCATGTTAAACATTTCCCGTTACTCATCATGTAGGCCTAACCTCACTACTATGCATTCGCTTACTTAGGAAACATTTACTTTATAAAGTCGCGGCGCTGTTATTCCCGGCGTGACTCCTCCTCTTTGCTTACGTCTTAGGAAGTTAAGGCTCTATAAAGTCTGGGTAGGTAGTATGTTCGCCATATTTGTTCTTTCGTTGCCGAGCTACCAGACGAGCGATCTATTAGTCACACCGTTAAACATTATCATGTCGTAGCTCCTATTATAATAAATCAAACGCACTGTAATTCAGCAAATAATTGAGCGGCAAATAACGTCCTCATGTGCTTTCTGCGAACGCCAAAGAAAGAGCCAAAATGACGGGCGATTATATTAAGTATTTATCCAGCCTTAGGAAATACGTGACGTCTTCATTAGCGAATCACAAGACGCACACGTTTAAATGTAGCCGACCTGCAACGTGATAGGCTGCCGGAAATTAGAGCGACGGGACTATAATTACTGTTATTAAATTATTTTAAACTTTGGTGTAAGGTCAATCGCCGCCGGACGAAGGAGTTATTCCTTCCAAATCGGAGTTGTCAGAACTATCGTCGGCAGGATTTATGACGAGACAGTTCACAAGAGCGTCAGTTATCCCTTCAGCTGAAACATGCGGTCCGATTGACTTGCTCTGAATTGATAGGCTAACGTTGGATTCAACTCACTTAACTTATTATATACATTTAAGATTATTTGTTTTTCTCCGCTTTTCAGAGGGTTTTCACTCTTATGATTAACAACCACACACACCGAGGATGCAGAAGCCATACTTCAGTACCACGTGCTTATGTGAACAACTACGAGCTCAATTGACGCCAGCTTGTTACAAGGACAGACTAACTCGGTGTTACTGTTAGTATTCATCCGCGTTCATAGTACATAACAAAATATAAATGTAGCTTTTCTTTCACATAGCGTTTCACATATGAGTGAAGTTACATGTTTCATCATATGGAGTAACTAGAATTCAATTTTTTATTTTCAAATAATACAAGATTATGGTTTCCAAATACGAACTATATTTTCCTGCGTCATATGAGTGTTTCGACTGGGAGCCAATCACGGGTATGACAGCAGCGTGCTTATGTTTATATTAGGATTTTTCTTACAGCGAAAACAGTAGTTGAGTTGTTTGCCTGGGTTTTCCCTCAACACATTAAGAGTAAATGCCGGATCACTTTCGGCATTTGACTCTGGACTCATTTTGCTGGCATTATCACCCGGCATTTCCTTGAGATGATAGATAACCATAGCAGTAAAGTTGATAAAGCATTTTAACAAATCTGGTACACTTGTATTAATGGGAAACTTGTTTAATATCCGGCAAATGAATCAACTTCTTTGCAGGGAATTTTTTATGTATTCGAAGGGAAAACAGTTTTAACCATAAAAACTAATGACAAGACTTCTTTATATATTTTTTCTTGCAATACTTCGCTCTTAAAATAAATAAATTTGTTTGCATTTTCTCCCAGATCTACAATGTTTCATACTGTAATTAGATTTCGAAGTCAACTTAGTCTCTTGTCAAATAGTTTGCGGCTTCTTACTAAAGGGAATGCAGACTCGATGCGAGAATATACCATTTAAATTCTATCACATTCGTATCACCGCCGACTGTTCTCTGTAATTGAAAGAAGGACTTTAAATAAATAATAACTAGTACTTTGTCCATTATCGCATAATACCTATTGGCTATTTATCATACCATAATAAATTTGATAATTGTTCAATTTTTCTTCTCTTTAATGAACTAGTATGAACTAGTATAATACGCCATGACAAATTTTATGTACCCTATCATCTGTTGTCGCTATTTTCGATTCGGCATAGAAGCGCTCCAATTTTAATGGTGGTTTTCCCATTGTAGTACATGCTTATTCCCCGAAGATTTGGGCCATACTGGAAGTTTCCGCGTTATACTTGGGATTAGCCAATCGACGACACCCCCGGGAATCTGATTTCATCCTACCGATGCCTGTTGGTGGCTAAACGGCCTCTCAGCTATTGGAATCGCTCATCGGTATCTGCAGAGTGAAGATACATAAATAACAACGAAGGCTAACCATTCTTCCAGTTATAAACAGACTGAAGGGTCATTCCATCGTCACTTACATTACAATGTAACAACTCTCACCACACATTCTGAATGATACAGTTTCTGGTTTTAATTATGTATTTTCGTTTCATAATTTATCTCATTGTTCAATAGAAAAGGCTGAGAATAAGTATACAATTACTTGAGAAATCATAATTTATTATCAAGGAAATCATTTTTAATTGAAGAGTCCACTGCAAGAATGATGGATGTCACTTTCTTGTCGAAAATGAACCAAGACTGTCAATGCATAGCTTAAGACATATAGAATGTACACACAGAGTTATATGGCATTAGCACTGATAGTCATTGTCCAGTAATGATCGGAAAATCACAGTTAAGCTTTGAGCGCTAGCATTTCAAACTTTCAATTGCTTCTCCTGCAAAATATATTCCAAATGACATCCATCATTCTTCCAGTGGACTCTTCAATTGTTCTGTCACTCATATTACAAGACAAAGACATCGATACTGGGTGTATATACAATAATGGCAAAATCTGCTCTTCTAAAAACTGCAAAGATATTCCATGTTGAATCTTTCCTACACTACTTTTAACACTTGAATATAAATAATTGATTAAATGGCGAACACATAACTAATGCTAACCACACATACAATAACATAAATACAGATATGGAAATCTTATACATACAACCCAGAAACCAAAAACTCAACACACTAGAACAATATGAAATATACAGACAGACTAAAACACACCCTAATCAAAATCTCAACACACAGATCAATTTCAGAACACACACACTATTTGACACAAGTCTTCATCACACGAACGCACCCACACAAAAGGCAGCGAAGTTGAGATACCGCCGAGATTTAGTAGGTTCTGAGGATGGTGTCAAGTAACATCGAAACAGCTGTAAGCCACACATGCTTACATAATTAACACGAGTAAGATCGCCATTTAATCAATTATTTGCAAAGATTTGTTTTTTTTTTTTCTGTTGGACATCACAATGTTATAGTGATAACTGGGTGGTAATATAATTTCTATAGAATATATTTAAATTATGAAAAATCTGCTATATTTCTGTCATCTACATTACAGTTCTCCGTCACCCATATCACTTGGTCAGAAATACTTACAAGGGAACGGTACCTTTGTGTTCATTTTCATTAATAGTTTTCAGTCCAAGGGTAAGTCTTTCACTGCGAACTCAGCATTCTCCAATCTGTCCTATTTTCTGTCCTCCTTTTAGTTTCCACATGTGATCCATGTATCCTAATGTTGTCTATCATCTTATATCTTCTTCTGCTCCGAACTCTTCTCCCGTTCAGCTTTTCTTCCAGTGTATCCTTCGATAGGAGTTTCTTCTCAGGAAGTGACCCAACCAATTCCTTTTTCTCTTCCTGATCAGTTTCAGCATTATTCTTTCTTCACTCACTCTTTTCAATATAGCTTCATTTCTTATTCTGTCTGTGCATTTCACACTCTCCATTCTTCTCCATATCCACATTTCAGGCTCTGTAAAAAGGTAAAAGGTATCCCCGTAACATGCCATGAAGGCACTTGGGGGGCATGGAGGTAGAGCCCCATGCTTTCCATGACCTCGGCACTAGAATGAGGTGGTGTGGGTATCAGATTAAATTTATTTGAAACTGGTTAACCCATTTTCGTCTAGGGCAGGGGTCGTCAGCACAGAGCACGCTGGGTCTAGCCTCTCTTACCCTCGGAAAATGCAGTACACTATAGTGCTCTCGTAGCTGCTAGCGGGTATGCTCTCTGTCTCTCCCTGTTGCACGATGGTGCGCACGGGATGGCACCGCGTACCCATTGCACATTTCAGCGAGTGCTGATGACTACTGATCTAGGGCGTCAAACGCTTCATTTCCCCTTTGATTTATATATCTATACGCTGCATGTGGTATTTCATCCAGGTCCATCGTACACATGTTCATGCCATCCGTTTATATAGTCTTGTATAGTTTTAGTTACATTTGGTACATTGAGTTCCTTTCTTATGTCTTCATTGCTTTTGTGATTCTTAAAATTATATTCTGCAATTGGAGAAGAAATATCAGAAGGAAGTGAAATTGGGAGAGGAGTACGTTAAGGATGCCCTTTATCACCTATCTTGTTCAACATATACTTGGAGGATGTAGTAAAGAATTGTTTTCAGAACATGGGCGGGGTGATAATATGAGGAAGAAGAATAAAATGCATAAGATTTGCTGATGATATGACGTTGTTAGCAGAAGAGAAGATGATATTAAAGGATATGCTACTGGAGCTAAATGATAGCTGTGAGCAGTATAGGATGAAGGAAAATGCAATTAAGACGAAGGTATGTATGGTCATAGGAAGAAAAGTAAAGAAGGTAAAATTGCGAATTCTAAATAAAGCAGTAGAGCAAGTGGACAGCTTTAAATTCTTGGGGTGTACTATAAGTAGTAACATGAGCTGCTGCCAGGAAGTCAAAAGGAGGATAGCAGTGGCCAAGGAAGCTTTTCGTAGAAAAAGGAGCATCTTCTGCGGACCTCTGGAAAGAGAATTAAGAGACTAGTCAAGTGCTTTGTGTGGATTGTTGCATTGCATGGGGCAGAAACATGGACATTATGACGAAGTGAAGAGAAGCGAATAGAAGCACTTGAAATGTGGATATAGAGAATATGGACAGAATAAGAAATGAACCTGTGTTGGAAAGAGTGGGTGAAGAAAGAATGATGCTGAAAGTGATCAGGAAGAGAAAAAGGATTGGTTGGGTCAATGGAAGGAATGGCTGCATTGGAAGGAATGGTGAACGGGAGAAGACGACGATGGACGACATAAATATATATGGATAATATGAAGAGACAAAGAGGAATGCATAAAATAGGAAATATTGGAGAAAGCTGAGTTTGCAGCGAAAGACCTGCCCTTGAGCAGAACAATGAATGAATGAATGCATGAATGAATGAATGAATGTTTTCTAAATTTTGTTTTCTGGTGCCTCGATTTGTTTCCTTTATTTCAATCTGAGAGAACGTGTTTCAGATCCGTAGACCGATGATGGGATGACCATCACTTTCTTAAACTTTAAATAATCTTTTAACACCGTTGTCGTCCTATTGCACTTAAAAATAGTTGTTGGAATTTAGGTATTATTATACTTACAAGACTTAACATGTCCAAGATAGCTGAATTAGCTAACTTGTTCAGTTTCTTGAAAAGTTATTGCTGTCCTTGTCCTTAATGACAATCTAGTTTTGTTTCTTGTGCAGATATTTTAAAATTATTCACACTGTCTATAAAATATAGTTTAAAATAGCTGTCTGCAGATTGTCTTCCATACTCGGTTGTCAGCAAATAATAAATTAGACCCTATATAAAACTCCCTATTTTAATGAAATTTGCATTGGGTTCCAATTGCTAAACACAGGTAACTTCGTCAATTTATTGACTCTGTCGAACAGTAGGCCATATTTTATAAATCGCTAAATTTTAAGAAAGTGGTATTTACATTAATTAGTATTAATACTGTCTAATATCATACAGTCACGAAGCTTGAGGTGATTTTTTACATTTATCGCGATACAGTGCTCCAAGGGGTTAGCAACTGAGCGTACTAGGAACAATAGACTGTGCCAGTACTATTTCGCATTTTCTGTGATGAGGCGATAATAGGGATATCTTATGCGAAGTTTTACCGTTAGATGGCAGGAGCGTTCCATGCGGCACAAGGCTTTATTATGTCATATGCTACTGTTCATTACGTTCTCGCGCTTGTTGGTTTTCTGTGCGTGTCAGAATTATATTTATAATTATTTTGTATAACCTGGTATAATTTAATATAATTCAGTATTTTCTTACCTCGTAATCTAATTTAATTTACAATAAATAATAGCGTAAACTTGTATAATACTGAGCTATTCCCCTTAAGAGATTGATGGGGAAATCTGCAATATGCAGAATATAGATACGAGTAAATTGAATGTTCATGAATCTAAACGAGAACTTTGAGAACGAGGTGCACGAAATATAAAAAGAAGGATCTTTGTCGAAGATGAATATTGCCTCTTTAACCGTAAGTATTGCAAGTAGGTACCGTACGCGGCGATAAACAGGATATGCAGCCACCATTGTTTTTTTTTATATAGGGAAGGGATATGGGGCTTGAATTCCTCGTACTTTTTTCTCTAATTGGAGAAAGAATAAATGCAATTTTTAATAGGATGATACAATATTATCGCAGTAGTATTACTATTATTCTTGGGTTTTCTAGGTTAAGGACATGCAGTTTTGAATACTATGTATGACGATTTTGAAAATTTGAAGTTAAAATATGGTTTCAATAAGTTACATAGCCTATTATTTATAGGCTTATATATTTTTTTCACTACGTCGTCCTAGATAATAAACATCCCAGTTCTTCGAGAGTTTACTGTAGGCCAAGTATCGTTCCATTGTAAAATGCAGTTGTAAACTTCGGGCACTCCTACAAATACTACATACAATCTAAGCTAACAAAGCTTGCTGTCGAGGTCGCATATGTTTTTTTTTTCTTTGTCCTCTTCCAAAATGAAACTGTAGCCAGCAATTCCTTACGTGAAGTAGTTCTTTTTGTTTAATAGGCGTAATTTAATTAGTTATACTTTTTAAGGTTGAAAGCATATATTCAGAATTTTTCGGGATCTGATTGAAGGCAAAAAGCTTTGCCTGGTTTTTATATATAGGAACACAACAAAAATTTGGCATTTTGAGTTGTTTTTAAGAGTATTTAATGTACTAATACACTACGTAAATCCTCAATGTTTATATATTGGGAAACAAATGCGCACGCAAAGCGCATCCCTCAAAATACACGCGCGCTATCTGTTGGTGCTAGTTCAGGATATCCCTATAGGGATCCTAATGGCTAGCATGTAAAGTTCAACTGTCATAGGATGCATATTCTCTAGGTATTGAACTTCGTGACTGTATGTATTAGACTGGTATTACTCAGTGGCGTAGCCTGGTTTTCAGACTGGGGTATGTAACCCAGTTAATATTGTTTGAAAATGGAATTTCTCATATCTGTATCCAGCATAGCGTATATACCGAATACAATTGTATCATGTAGTATAAACACTGCATATATCTTCCTTGCTAATACAAATTTACAAGTATATTACGTACCTAGTAAAACATCGACAAATAATAGACACACTGAAAAGTGTTTAATAAACTTAGTTTAGGACTATGCAGTAAAAATAAAATTAATAAACTCACGTTTACTATCCTTGGAGTTTTTTTTTACTTGGTTATATAACGACGCTGTATCAACTACGAGGTTATTTAGCGTTGATGAAGTTGGTGATAGTGAAATTATATTTGGCGAGATGAGGCCGAGGATTCGCCGTAGATTACCTGACATTTAACTTACGGTTGGGGAAAACCTCGGAAAAATCCCAACCAGGTAATCAGCGCAAGCGGGAATCGAACCCACGCCCGATTGCAACTCTGGATCGGCAAGCAAGCACCTTAGCCAACCGAGTTACGCCGGTGGCTCTCCTTGGAGTTTCCCCGAACATTTTTAGTCGTTTTTTTTTTTTCAAATATTATATGGCTACAAAAATAGTTATGTTTCTTGGCTGCCTTATAAATATTATTTAAATCTTCATAGCCATTGGTATTTCAAACGGACTTTTCATTAGAAAAGAGAAAAGAGAAGACAAGACCAGTAGAACAGTTTGTTTAAAGTCTTACAACCTTACAGCCACGACTCACTTTCATAAATCTTTACATTAAAATGTCTTACACACTTTTTTATGTTCGTAGTGATATTCAGTACTAGTTTTTAAGGGTCTACTTTAATTACGTCCTCTTTTTCACAGAACGTTAAAGTCCTTACCTTCAATTTGTCGATTATACAACAATTTGTTTCCATATTTGATACACTGCGACAATGAACACGAAACAATTTCCCTTTCACTCACTGCGTGACCTCTTGCATGTATATTGTCAGCTTACATATCTTGAGCCCATAAGCGCGTAACACAAAGATCTTAACCTAAATAATTTATTTCAACACTAAACAATTAAGCTTTCAAAACAATCTCCAGTGTTCACAAATGAAAAGAGTACACATTTTGGAACAAATAACTCACTCATTATTCTTTATAAGTCACTGGAAATAATATTATAACACAAGCATGACTATACGACAATATGTATTACAACGCTGTACATACACAGGGTCACGAGCATGCTCACTGCACGAGTTTCCTCGGGCTGACGACAGATGTCGTTGAGACGTTGCGAAGTGTTTTTAAACATCAAGCGGGCCGTGCCCATAGAGTTACAGTATAATTCTTACTAATGGTCGCGCCTTCTGTTCAAGGTGATTAAAACATAGTGCGAATTCAAAATCAAACATTCTGGGAAAACTTGATCTGTCCGAAAACGATTATATGTTACAATATTATAATTCATAATTCACTAGAGTCACCTTGAAGGAAATTGCAGGGTATGTAACACATCTCCCACATCCATGGACGCTACGCCCCTGGTATTACTATAACTTTATTTATCTGAATGTAACAGATGATTTAAAATTCTTTTCGTCCATTTCTTAACCCTTGCTTTCAAATTGCTTGTCATTATAATTTTCATTTCTATACATCCGTCGTAACTGGTTTACTGTACCACATTGATGTGCAATAGACAACGTCTGTATTTTAAAGATTGGCCTATGATAAATTAAAACGTGGTGTTTAAGCTCGCTGAGACGCGTGTAATTCGAAGATCCAGTTACATTCACCCTCGCAATGTTGCTGACAGCATTGTCTCCGGTTTCTCGCACACGGGCAAGATTACAAACCAGAATTGATGTCGCTGTAGAAATCCTACACCCATGTATTTATTTTACTCGTTATTAGACAGAGCCGGATGCAGTGTTCCTTCAGAGGAGCAGAGAAAATAATTGCTAAAGTTGCTATAATTTCGGAGCCATCTCAAATGAAATTACATAGCTCTCGGCATTTCATTGGCAAAGAACCAGATTGTTCCAGCCCAGAAGATGGATGACTCAAGGGAGTGGGGGCCGTATCAAAGCGTGAGGCCATTTAGAGCTGGACATGGAACAGCGGAGGTCACACATAGCCGCGAGCATGTCGACTGCTCGCAGAACGCCCCTCACTTTGCTATGTCGATATTCCAATACGGCAGGACAAGCAGAACGAATCGAGATTTGTTGAAGGGGTCTGACGAGTGATATATGGTCGTAATATAACAGTCTGCAGAGCACAGCGATCCTCAACTGAGACTGCATACGCAGACATGCTGTACCCAAAATCGGTTTTAAATTTCAGAACCTTCTCTTCAACATAATTTTCAACATCATCTCCATCATGGTTTTAGCTCAGTCTAGTACATACAGTCACGAAACTTGAGGTGATTTTTTGCATTTCTCGCGATACAGCGCTCCTGGCGGCTAGCGACTAGGAGTACTAGGAACAATAGACTGTGCCGTATTTCACATTGTTGTGAAGAATAGGAAAAGTTGTGTGAACTGTGAAATGTTCTTTATCGGTTGTAATAAATGGGGCGTTCAGAGTACAAAGGAATGAAGTCACGAAAATTAACTTTTCAGAAAATTAGACTTAAAGGGTGGTATTCATAGACTTTTCGCTAGCTCGGGCTACGAGCGTGCTAAACTAGCCCAGGCTATCGACTGGTTACTTGTACAGGATTCATATCATATCGCTAACACTGGTTTATGAATACGAAAAACGTTAGTTCGCTGATAATCCACCGGAAGCCCGCGCTAAAAATGTCTGTGAATACTTCCCATAGTCTTTATATATAATAGCCTATTAGAGATGAGTGTGATTTTAAACATCTGCACCATTGCAAAGATTGTGAGGACATGATTCTTTTCTGCTCTGAAAATAGCCTCATCTAAGCTATGTACTGACGAAATATCTCCCAATTGACCAAAAGTAGACTTGATTCCCTTGTGTTCTGAACGCCCCAAATGTTAATCGCTAAAATACGATAATTGGAATAGTAATATGGGACAAGGAGGAGACCTTTTTAGTGCTATAAATTGTAAGAAAAGAGGTCAGAGTTATCCTCCTTCCGAAAGATTCAGCAGAGTGAGTTCATAAAACATACTATATACTCCTTGAAAATAATAAATAAACTTATGTATTTAAAATTTCAATAATATAAGGAAGGTGTTAATTTTTTCCAAAGAACACGATAACGAAAGTATAATATATTTTGTCGTCTGCTAGGGAAGGGTAGCGAGGCGATAGTAGCAATCCTAGCGGCTAGCAACTAGTAAGTTTAACGTCAATAGATGTATATTCCCTACTTATTGAGCTTCGTGACTCTGTACTAGACTATGGTTTTAGCTCGAAATAGCTAATCAAGACTTCAGTAATTCCATGTATTCTTTGGTCATCCAATATTCCTTGTTTCTCTTGGTTCATAGGCCTACATCTTTAAAATTGGTTTTGGGGATATAGTTAAGACTTGCCCTATAAATGAGTATGGTTGGTTTCTTCTGGGATTGAAGGTACTAATATTATGGATCACACTGAAAGTTCCTGTAAACTGATACGCATAGCAACAAATTATTTTCAGTTTCGTCTTTATTGCATCTCAAAACATACCCATCCCTTAAACCGTATATGAGTCATTCTCCAGTTTTGCAACAATTTCTGTCCATGGCAAATATCACTACTATGTTTCATATTTACTATATAAATTAAATTTTAAAATAATCAGTAGAACACAAAGAACAATTGGGACAACATTTTAATTTTGCTTCAAAGTATTGTATTACATGATTTACATAAACTAGTTGAAGTAGTTATAAATATAAATTGTCCACAACGACAAAATTGAAATAATATCGCTTTACGACTTCACAGATAGTAGGAAGATTCAGATGCTCTTGTTTGAAAACTAATTCCTATTAAATTAATACCAAACTTAGGCACTTTACATGCTCACTCTATGAAACTTAAACTTAGAAAGTGAATTTCAAATGTGTCATAGAATATTGATGTCCTTGAAGTTACTTAATATGTCTATGGTAATATTTATATATTTGCAATTTGTTTCTGGACTCTACTGTAGAATGTGCTGTTATCAGAGCATATTCCTCCCATACATGTAGGTGGAAAAAAGAAGAAATGTTTTACAGTGAGTAATTGTGCTTGAAGTGTTGCACATATAAAGATAGGTTAGGTTATTGTATGTCCTTTGAGTTGCTTAATAATTTGACAGTAATAATAATAATATGAAATGTCAACTATTTTTAGTAAATGTACGACTTGTTCCTGTGTTTATATAATAAATTCAACTTGATACAGGTATTTTTTTTAAATTATAAAAACTATAAGCATAATCAAATGACTCCTCAGTTATTGTCCTTTGCGTTACTATAAAATAGGAACCAAAATGACTGGGTAACACCAACCATATTAACTTCTTCTTCTTCTTCTTCTTCTTCTTCTTCTTCTTCTGCACTTTACGGTATAGGCAAAATGCCTGTTCCGTCCTCACAGCATATCTCTCCATCTCTTCTTTGGTCGTCCCACGTCCCTCCTTCCAATCGGTCGGTATTGATACAGTAATTTTGGTAGTCTCGAATTGCTCATCCTATCTACGTGATATAACCAATTATTACGGTAGCTTTCAATTTGTTCGTTTATAGAAATTGTCTGCAATTCTGTTCTAATTTCTTCATTTTTAACTTTGTCCATTAGTGTGCAACCTTTGGTTCTCCTTAGAAAATACATTTCTGCACTTTGAATTTTTCTTTTTGTACTGTTCGAACTTACCCAGACTTCACTTCCATATAATAACGTTGGGACTGCCATTGTTTTGTAAAATTTCATTCTAGTTTCTTTTCTTGTTTTATTTCTTAATGTCTTATGGATGGTGCTGCATATCATCTTAAATCTGGACAGTTTAGTGTCTATGTCTTTTAAATTTCCTGAGTAGACACTCATTTCGCAACCTAAATATTTATAATTGGACACCTGCTCCAAGGGTCGTTCATCAATTATAATTTTTGATCTCATTTGCATTTTTCCCAAGAAGGCCATTATTTTAGTCTTACTTTTCGAGATTTTAAAGTTATAGTTCTTCGCTATCCGATTTAATATATGGAGAGAGTATTGTAAGTCATTTTCGGTTTTCTGTATTAAAACCACGTCATCTGTATATAATAAAATATTAACATTTCAATTAAATGCTTTGATAAGTATAAAAAGTGTGTGCAATAAACCAGTTCATTTAAACTAAAGTGTAGCAAGTACTCTGGGGAATTTATAATTTTCCATTTCTGATCCTCTCTATTGCTGCGAACTCAGAGAATGACCCATACGCACTTGTCCATTCGATGTAACCAATCATTAAACACTGCACCCACTTTTGTAGAGGCACTTCAGACATCAGCTCGTTGAAGACCTCGTGGTAGCTTCGGCAGTTTTAAAGGACAATCCGCACATTTTCTCCTTAGTTTAACAAGAAAAACTCGCATGGGCCCAGATCAGGACTGTAGGTTGGGAGTGTCATTAATTTTGAAGTCGTTGAATGAATTGTTTTGGCGCCAATGACGGACATAAAAAAATCTCAGTAGGCTGTAGCGGTGACACAATTTCATGACTGCAGTTATAATGGTAGTAAGATCTCAGAGTGCACAATGTAAGTAACAACTAGTGCAATATTTTAATGGAAAAAAAAAATTGCTTCTAAGTTTTTCATCTTATTCAAATTTCCTGGTTGTGGTTGTGGTGGTAGTGTTGTTGTTGTTGTTGTTTCGTTTTAAGATGTTTTTCAGTAGATTATTCACCTTTGAAATTCGATACGGGCCAAATATTTTTTTTCTGGAGCCCTATCGGTGAGAGGGACGTTATTTCACGATACAAATAGATAATATGGAGCTATATAGGCCTATATTCTATTATTGATTTACTGATGTCAAAGATTGAATAGTGATATCAGAACAGGACATTTTTATTAAAACCATATAATGGAGATGACGATGATTATGATGATGATGATGATGATGATTATGACAGAGTCAACGCTAGAGTTATCAGGAACTATATTGCTTGATAGTCACGTACGAATATAAATTTACAAGATTTTGTAATCATACAAACTCTTGTCCAAAATTTAGTTTTAATTTCTAACCTTGCTTTAAATCTATTTAAATATTAAGAAACAATGAATTTGTCTTCAGATTATTTGTTACGTTGCTCATCATTAAATTAAAATTTTCTGTGTTCTAAGCTGGCGTAGATCAGTGTGTTCTAAAAGGCAATAAAAATTAGAATCACATTTTCTTCAGAGGCCAAAAACATGTGGATTCAATGTTGGAACTATATCTGAAAGAGAATTGTAGTTAAATGTCAATTAAGTAATTGCCCAAAAATCGAACATCTATAGTACTAATATTTTTGTAGTAGTTCTGGAGTTCGAATGAAAAAAAATTAAAAATAAAATACGTTCTTTCCTAATTTTGAACGTTCTAAAACCTCTGTAATGACATTGACATTAGGCTACAAAGGAGAAAACGCATCGGATGTCAAGGGAGAAAGATGTGGACGGGGCATAAGTGTACACGGTTAAATAAACGTTGCCAGATTGACAATTTTAAACACATTATAAATATGCCTACCGATTATTTACAGAATTTTTTACTTCGGAATAAGTATGATTAGACTTTCTTGTGTTAAATTCTAACCTACATTGTTTACATGTTTCGACCTTTTATATATGTCCACACCTGTGGAGTAACGATCAGCGCTTCTGGCTGAGAAACCAGGTGGCCCGGGTTCAAATCCCGGTCGGGGCAAGTTACCTGGTTGAGGTTTTTTCCGGGGGTTTTCCCTCAACCCAATACGAGCAAATGCTGGGTAACTTTCGGTGCTGGACCCCGGACTCATTTCACCGGCATTATCACCTTCATATCATTCAGACGCTAAATAACCTAGATGTTGATACAGCGTAGTAAAATAACCCAATAAAATAAAAAAATCGACCTTTTATGGGTCGTCCTCAGAACTGGTCGTTCTTGGTCTTGGCTCCTCTTGTTTTGTTTTCTGTGAGGGTGTGTTCGTATGGTGTAATGTAGATTCAAAGAGTGTGTGTGTATTCTAAAATTGAGTTATGTGTTGAGAATTTCGTTGGGGTGTGTTTTCGTGTGTCTGTAAATTCTCAAGACACAACTCAATTTCAGAACACACACACACACACTCTTTGACTCTACATTACACCGTACGAACACACCCTCACAGGAAACAAAACAACAGGCGCCAAGACCAACAACGACCAGTTCTGATAATTACCCATTAAAGGTCGAAACATGTAAATAAGGTATGTTAGAATTTAACACAAGAAAGTCTTCTCATATATATTCCGAAGTGATATAGTGTTAAAAGTTGTGTAATCAAGATGTAGAATTTTTTACTTTCAACATTATTATTATTATTATTATTATTATTATTATTATTATTATTATTAATTAACTTAATAATGGTAATAAATATAATGGATACCTTCAATACCGATCAGGCTGTGTAACGATGTAGTTCAGATTTTTACCACCACTGGCAATAATATCATTTTATAAGTTGGATAGTTTCCCGATTGCATACACTAGTTGGAGATCTTTTAATATATTTATCTATCACCTACTTCATTGAGCTCATTACTTATATGTCTAGATACCCCATGCAAGTGAAAATATGTACTATGCCGGTGGCCTTCGAACTGCAAGGGTGATGATAACGATTATGAGGAGGAGGAGGAGGAGGAGGAGGAGGAGGAGGTAATGGACAAGTGTGTTGATAAGAATGAGAAGGACGATGACGAGGCGGAAGAAGAAAATGTGGACTATAAGAAGGATTAAAGGATTATAGTGAAGAGTAAAATTGCGAGAGAAGATGATCAGGAGAAAGATAATTATGAATACGTTGGAATTTTTAATGTATTCTCTTTCTTATGAATGTTTAAAGATGGGATTAATGAATCCTAATTTCAAGTGGCGCGAATATGAGTGATTAAAACAAAGATTAATTGCCATTCAACTGTGATAAATTGCAGCAGCGGTTTTGGTTTTCGAAGTAAGCCGGGAGAACATGTTTGTGAAATGCTCTTGTTGTAGCGAATCACATCTGACCGACACAATGCACAAGTTGACCTCTGCCCATGAAATTCCAACACGCTACAGTTTTGATCACCGAAACAAAACATAAAGTTTACTACTCTACTGACGCAGACCATAATCTTGAATAGGATTGCGAGTGGAAACGATGTACACAAAGTTTGTTTTGTAAGTTTATTGCTACTGTACATCCTTCACAGTAACACAAAAGAACCATAGCCAAAATTCAAAATTTTATTACAGTGTTGGCAAAATGTTTGACACCCATTCAAAACACATAATGAGTTACAGATTTTAAACTTTGTGCTAACATACACATTTTAGCCTTTGACCTGAAAGTACAGTAGAAATGCCACTTTTCAGTAAAAACCAGTTGTCTCTAGTTCTATCCATTCGAACTTTATGGTACTGTTTATAATTTAAGGCACCCTTAAAAACGTCATTTATATATAGGCCTATATACTGTATACATAAAATTATAACTTGAAAATGGTTTGAGCTAGGTTTCTGAACTTTTTATAGAAACAGGTCTAGCAAGTAGCAGTACCACCTTTATCGCTAAAACTCAATAAAAAAAAAAGAAATTTCTGCTAAAATTGGGGGGGGGGGGGTTGAATATTTGCTAAACTTAGTGAAAAAGGGATAAATTAATGTAGCAAGAAGAAACATTATTCCGAATTTCCCTTCCTACGAGCAGCCACGTGGCCATAGTCTTATACTGGGTGTTCAGTTCAAAATGTGTCTTGGCTCGCTGCATGCCGTCATGTGGCTAGCTGATGAGCCTAGAGAATTCAATCTTCCTACACTTCCGCAGCTCAGGTGTATAATCTAAGAGGCAGAGAAGTTGGCTAGCAAGTACGGCGTTCATTCTGAAGAGTACGTGCCGATACGTACGGTAACGCCGGTAGTGGCAGGAATGTGAACTGTTTGGAAATACGCACTGTCGAGATATGGGGAGAGGGTTAAGACGATTACTTACGTATTTGTTGACATTAACTTCGACGGTCAACATGGACACGGAGCATTTGATTTGTGTTGTGGAATGTTACCATACGCAACCGATGATAACAAATACCCTGCGTACGACTTGCCGGCGCAAAACACAGTTCGAAAGAGGTTATGGTAGCACACAGACCGTGCAGACCGCCATCTGTTGCTACGACGTTCAAGTTATACCGTACACATTCTCAAGTTCAGATTGAAGAACGCCTTAAATAATAGGCAACTTCTCTAACATATAAACTGAAACTCGCTTCAAATCGATGACCCAACAACAGTGACGTCATGACACACTTTGAAATGAACACCCAGTAGTAGGTCTATACAGCTCTACCATAATGAGAGATGTCATGACGATCACTAGAGGGAAATTAAAAACAATGTTTTTTCTTGCTACATTTTTTATTCCTTTTTCACTTAATTTAGCAAATAATTATTCACCTCTCCCTCAAATTTTAACAAAAATTTTCTTTTTACGAATTTTTGCAATAACGGTCTGATTGCTACCTAGTAGACCTACTTGTATGAAAAAAATTAAGAAACATAGCTCAAACCATTTTCAAGTTATGTTTTTGTTGGTGTATATAAATGACGTTTTTTAAGAGTGCCTTAAATTATAAATAATATCGTAAATTATTTATGGATAGAGCTAGAGACCTCTGGTTTTTACTAAAAAGTAACATTTCTACTGTACTTTCAGATCAAACAGTAAAATGGTTGTGCTAGCATAAAGTTTAAGGCCTTTAGTTCGTTATGTCTTTTGGAAGGGTGTCCTTAAACTTTTTGTTCTGTAAAATCACACTCATCTACGTGCGTAATAGGATACATGTAAAATGTCTCCGAATTCTACCAAAAAACTTAGAGAAAGCGTTCAGTGTAAGAATTTGAATGTTTTGTGATAAGGAAACAACAGTTTTTCTTTTCAGAAACGGTATCTTTTTCTTTATAACTAAAATCGTATGCTATACATCCAAGGTGATTCTGAAGGAATATTAAATATTTAAAAAATTTGTATTATGGACTATTCCGAGAAAAAAGTTCATATAAACATGTATCCCATTTTAAGGGATGTGGAGATACAGCAATTTGAGTGTCATGTATAACAATCGTTAGAAGTGGCAAGAAGGAAAGACTAATTATTATTAATGATTTCATTTATTACTTACTTACACGTTAAAAATACATTTCAGCAGTTAAAAAAACGGTTAAAAATTTCACTGCTGGCTTCAATGCACTTTATTACTCTCGGAACACTTTATCAACGATATAAACGATCTCAGAAGAACGACACTTACTCTTTCGTTGTATGCAGTCATTAATGTCTTTCTTTAATACAGTTTGTAAGGTTTGTTATATGTAACATTCATACATTTGTATCTCCACATCCGTGGAAAGTTGGACACATGTCCACATGACCATTTTACTCCAAACTCCCCTAAAATATTTACTATTGTTGTTGTTTAGTCAACTGTCAGAATCACTCATGAGGCAACTAGGCCAAGAGATAATGGGGTAGGGTGGTCAGTTCCTTTCCCTCTCCATAGCATACATCGCCGATTAGCTATATGTTACAGTAATCAGACTTCAGATGCATACAAACAATTGTTCTTCCTCTGACACACATCAAATGAGATGTACTGCCTCATAATAGATGTACATAATATGTATTATGAGCGAGAACCTCAGTCAGAGGAATAAACATTTATTATTCCTTCTTAATTACCGAGTAAGTATATCGTATTTATAAATATGGACATTTTTCATATGAGACCGTCACAAACAAAATAAGGAGATTCGTTATGATAACTTACTAGGAGGGTCATTCCATATCAAATCAACAAGGCGCTCAACCCGACCGACTCAGATTTCTTTCAAATTTTGAGGGTTTGTTTTACCTGCCGCGCTAACTAAAACTGCCCAGTTTCATATGTCCTGTGCTTTTCGTTTTCTGTCAGTGGCGTTTCAAACATGAAGAAAAATCACATTTTTGTAAGCACACCGCTTCAATTAAAATTATATATCTCAACAACGTCTTCAGATAAATTTACAAAAATTGGGTGATACATTCTTAATATGTGATAGTTTTTATTGATTATATTGTTTTCTGCATGTATTCAATTGCACTAAAAAAACATGATGAAACAATTTTCATATATTCATATTTAAAAATGCTGGGGTTCTATTTTAATGAAAAAAAATATCAGTTTGTTCATGTTTCTCCAAAAGTCTATGAATGCTCACTACAGATAAAATTTGAATGCATTTAAGATATTTTTTAGATTTTCTCTTCTTCATTACACTAAGTATACGTAAAAGTATTGAGATGTTGAGATTTGCGCAGAAATCCACGTTTTTATCATCCGTCACAATTAAATCCGATTTCTTGCTGACTGTCAGTTTCTGTAAAGTGATTTTTCCTGAACTATTTGACAGAATTTCTTCATATTCAATATCTACCATTCAATTTATTAGGCAATGATGCACATGAATCATAAATATTCTAACAAAATATGTAATAGGTTTTTATTAGAAATCTAAAAGATAATATGAGGATAAAATTTAAATTTGTCTTAAGATGTTTTCTTACATTTCTAAAACACGCACAAAAAATCATTAAAACAACATATACTCAACACTCAACCGAATTTCAAAACGCACACCCTGTTCGAAACAACACTTCCTATCGCAAACTCATCCCCACTACTAACCACACATTCCCCTTCCATAATGACCTCACACAGCAAGACGCCGGAACAATGAGACTTTTTTTTTTTTTTTTTAACAATTTATGTTTGATTTTCCGATAAGTCAGTTATTAAATACAATAAATAATGTTTCATTTTTTCAATCTTATGACATCAATTTAGTATTAACATTTTGCTAATACATGTTAAATATTAAAATAATATATGAATTTCCGTCTATTATACGGCATTATCAGATACAATTTGCTATTACGATATCTAAATTACATAGTGCACTTCACTCAAGTACATATACATAAAACTCGTGAGTCATTACAGTATTACGTATTATTATAACACCAATTTACTATAAGAGTAAACAAAGATTCCACTGTGTATTTTAGATATCTTAAAAGCAAATTGTATCTGATGATGCCGTAAAATAGGCGAAAACGTTCATACATTATTTTAATATTTAACATGTATTAACAAAATGTTAATACTAAATTGATAAGTTATAAGATTGAAAAATTAAAACATTATTTATTGTATTTAATAAGGAGACTGTTTGAAAATGTCGGATACTACGCTGAAATTAGTCACAAAGGTACAATATAGTTCTCAGTTTTAACATTTAACATATAGTACTTAATAAGACACTTAATTGTGTAATGTGGTACTATTTAACAGTGTTCATGAACTTAATTCTTCAAATATCATTAATTTAAAACCTGGTGTGCATACCACCAGAAAGGAAAAGGAGTCGTATTGTTTGAAGACGTACCTGCATCCAACTCGTGGATCATCAAGCATGAAGGATTATCAAGTTCTGAGTGGAGAGAAATGCTAAAAATGATTGCGATGCTGGCACCAGTGCGTTCTCTTCCTGGTCGCTCTACAGGCACAACCCACTGTAGGCACTGCAGTGAGTATGAAACTTTACCACATGTGCTTGGGAGTTGCTCACAGGGAGAAGTACTCAGAATAAAACGTTACAACATCATACGTTCTATGATCGCAGATGCACTTCGATCCAAAAATTTAGATTTTCACGGGGGAGTTCATTGTATTGCTGATGGTAGGAGCAATCGTAGGATCGATGTCATAGCTATAAATAGGAATAAACAGTCAGCCGAAATAATTGATCCTACAATCAGATTTTAAATCTCAGCCACTAACCATCTGAAGTGAACGAAGAGGAAAAGAAAATCTACGAACCCACGATTCAGTACCTATCTGCGAAATACAACATTGTAAAAATCACAGTTACCGATCTCTTCTTCGGAGCGAGAGGCAACATTCCAAAAACCTTTGTAAAGTGGAGGGAAAAATACAAACTGAAGAGAGATCTTCACGATGCCATCGTCACCACCATAATAAAATTTTCTGTAGTGATATTTCGCCAGCATCTTTAAGGTGTACACTCAATTTAAATTGTACTAGATTCTATTTTTTTTTCTTATGTCTTAATCCCTATTGTTTCAAATCTGCCTTATATAATTTTTCATTTTAAATTTTATTGTGAGTTATTCTGTGTCGCAAGGTAAACCCAAAACATTGAGTCAGATTATTAAATTAAATTAATTAAATAATTGAAACAGTTGTATGAAGACATTTTATGAAGGAACTGTTCTTCTTTTAATAGACATGTGTCGAGGTTACTGCTTCCCCATCATTAGTAATGTATAGTGACGGATCGACTATCAGATGTATCGGTTCTTTTCTATTGCTGTTTTGGTTCTAATTTCTTGTTTGCCTTGGAATGCCATAACCTCGGTTTTTTGGGTAGACATTTTAAAATTCTATTGTTGATATATTTTATGTAATTTAAAAATATTCCTTTGCAGTTCGTCTTCTGATCTTGCTACTGTTACTTGGTCATCAGCATATCAGTAATGTTTTCAAATAATTTATATTTACCAATTTTATTTCTTTATTTGTTATTTTTTTCATATGTTATTACATTTATGTATATATTAAATAAATTTGTGGAAAGACTGTAATGTTTTTTAACTCCTTTGCTAGTAAAGATATTATTTTTATTTGCTTTATTTCCAATTGTATGACAAATTGTGTGTTCTTTTATAAGTGTTTAATTGCTTTCATTAAATGCCCTTTATTTATTTATTTAAATTTAAATTCAAATATACAGAATAAAGAAATATAATTACAAAACAAAACAAAACAAAGAGAAATACAAATAAAATAATACAAGCAATATAAAAAGAAGATACAGTAGTGTTAACAAAATTTGAGACCGAATGAGCAGCGCTCGTGCTCGGTCGCAGTTCAGATATAATATTAAAATAAATAATAATAATAATAATAATAATAATAATATAAATAAATAAGTAAAATAAAATAGGAACTAAAATATAATTACAGCGGCAATGGAATTATATAATATAATATTAACACTAGAGAAGAATAATATCGCACGTGAAAAGTAGGACTAATATATATTTCAAAATTATAGAATACAAATATAATATAGGTTGATGAATTCATGCACATAGGCTATAAATTTATTTGATCAAATTGAAGATATTAACACGTTTCTAATTTTCTTGTTATATGTTAGTGGGTTAGATGTTAGAAGTTCTGGGTGTAATTTAGTACATTGTACAACCGAGGGCCAAAATTTATGCTATGCTTTAGACCAGCAGATGTGAGACATTTAGGTTCTACTAATGTTGAATTAATATTTCGTCTTGCGTCATAATTGTGTGTCTGTAATACAAACTTATTACGATTTTTATAATAAAATTTTAACAGCGTATACTTATAAATTTGTTCAATATTAAATACATTACATTCAGAACAAATTAATTTAGTTGGATAATCGAAACGTTTCTTCAAACAAATTTTAATTATTCGTTTTTGTAGTAAATTTAACGGACTAAGATTAATTTTTGTACTTCCACCCCAAACAATTATACCATATTGAATGATAGACTGAATAATGACCAAATAAACATTTCGTAGAACTCTAATAGGTAAGTAGCATCGAAGATTAACGAATTTATAAATTGTTTTACGAAGCCTGTTGCAAAGATAAGTAATGTGATGAGGCCATTTTAAATTCTGATCAATAATGATACCCAGATATTTGACATACGTGGCTTCTTTCAAAGGTGGACATTTACAACTTTTGGGATCTAAACAATTTTCACTGTGTATTATTAGTCTATATTTATCGCTAAATTTTAAATTTTGAATACTGGCAGCTGTTAACGAAAAAGAAACAAAAGTTGATTTAGATATATTTAAAGAAAGGAAGTTGGAATTAAGCCATTTTTTAACAATGTGAGCACCTATATTAGCATTTCTGTATGCTTCCTGCCAAGAAAAACCATTGAAAATAACTACTGTATCATCCGCATATGAATATATAGATCCATTAAATTAATGTAAAAACTTTATTAGAAGAATAAGAAAGCAATTTAGTTTCAATTTATGGTAACGTGGGAGAATTTAAAGACAACTCGTCGTTTGTGTGCATATATACAAATTAGTATTAATTAGAGACGAATCTGTCATTTCCTCTGTATATGAACACAGGAATAAATCTCCGTGCGCATGCATTCCAAACGTTGCACTTTCCAGGTAATAGCTGCAACAGATACTCCCAACCCTAATACCCTAATATATGTCCGTCGCCTGCGAGGTTCAGTAAAACCACTAATTACACACATATCTACGTGACATGATTGCCACAGTAAAATAATCGAGTCAGCAGCTTGTAGCTCAACAACAACACCCAGTATGTTTTCGCGTTCCAACTAGTTATTACTGGAAACCTCCCCCCACCTCCAGAACACCCGTTTTAACAATCTATCCACACATGTTATTCGATCCATGCTGTTGGGCGGCCATGGTTTGTCAGTTGTTGAGGTCACACTGAAAATAACAAATAGCTCTATCAAAATTAAAGCCATCCATCCAAGCCCCTCAACTTGATGCAACGTATTGCTTGTTCATCCACACACACACATACACCCTCTCTAGTAGTTGTTTGTAGCAAATCATGCATATGATGATCTGTATGTGTCACACCACATTACTTTGTCTGTGCGATATATTGTCCACGCTACAAGATGTATACACTGCCGGCTACAAGATGAGTCTATCATATATCCAGGTGGGGTAGCAAATCATCCCGTGAAATTTGACATTATCAGGTCCGATCTCAGTGTAGAACAAATTATTGTGAATTATGACACAGGAAAGTTTCGCAAGTCTTGATTCGATGTAGTGATATCTAACAGCAACTTAGCTGTAAAAGGACCATGGTTACTTCCGCGGGAAACATTTTGATATTTCTAGTAGACGAATAAATATAGAAACATTTTCTTGCGATAACGTCAGGTTCCTATTTCATTGTAATTTCACTGCCTATCCACTATCACCATCGTTTGAAATAAAAAGTGACAGTGGAATCTGCGAATAACAATCATTACGTGGATGCTTCTTTGTTTTATTGTTTAATATTTTGTTATTCTTTTCTCTTAAGGGACATGGATTCTTATTGGTCTATATTTATGTTTTATCTGAGTTTTGGTTATTAACAATATGATTGTTTCTTTTGTAAATAAAATATAAATGATTAACATAGGCGTATATCTATTACTTTAGTTCGCATACCCAAATATATTCCTACTCAGATCACCCAAACTACAATGAAACAAACAACCTTCCATTCTGTTAAAATTTAGATACCCACATCCATGAAATCGAGAGTATTTTACGTGACTATTATACATTTACTATGCCATACTACTTTTGACCGGTACGAAAGGATGTGTTTCAACCAATCATGGCTGTTCATCGCTACAGTTTTATCACTTCCCTAGAATTTATTTGTATCACTTCTCTAGCATTTGTTTGTTTTTATCACTCCCCTATCATTCGTTTCTTTGTTTGCCAACATTTAAAACTTCAAATTCTTTATGGTATTATGAAACATGTTTTGCGATCTTCATTTGTTTCCCGCATAGATAGTCAACTGAAAATGGCGGCTCTGTTCAAACGTTTTGGTGAAACTAACATTAGTGAAATAGAATTTTTATAAGCTAATTAATACCTATTTTATTATAATAGAACACTTCAATTATTCTAATCTTTATATTCTTTCTTTTGTTTTTATCACCTCCCTACCATTTGTTTCTTTGTTTCCCAACATTTGAAACTGCAAATTCTTCACAGTACTACAAAAAACATGCTTTGCGATCGTCATTTGTTTACCGCATTGATAATCAACTGAAAATGGCGGCTCCGTTCAAACGTATTGGTGAAGCTAACATTAGTGAAATAGAATTTTAGTAAGTCAATTAATATTTTATTGTGGACAGCTTCAAATACTTGGGATGTACTATAAGCAGTAACATGAGCTGCTGCCTGGAAGTCAATAGGAGGATAGCAATGGCCAAGGAAGCTTTTCATAGAAAAAAAGAGCATTTTCTGCGGACCTCTGGAAAAAGAACTAAGGAAGAGACTAGTGAACTGCTTTGTATGGAGTGTGACATTGTATGCGGCAGAAACATGGACATTACGACGAAGTGAAGAGAAACGAATAGAAGCATTTGAAATGTGGATATGGAGAAGAATGAAACGAATGAAGTGTACAAACAGAATAAGAAATGATGTTGTGTTGGAAAGAGTGTGTGAAGAAAGAATGATACTGAAATTGATCAGGAAGAGGAAAAGAAATTGGTTGGTTACTGCTGAGAAGAAACTGCCTACTAAAGGATGCACTGGAAGGAATGGTGAACGGGAGAAGAGTTCGGGATAGAAGAAGATATCAGATGCTAGAAGACATTAAGTTATATATGGATTATATGAGGAAACAAAGAGGAAGGCAGAAAAAGGAAAGACTAGAGAATGTTGGGTTTGCAGTGAAAGACTTACCCTTGGGCAGAACACTAAATGAAACGAATGAATGAATGCATTAGAGTATTTTATTTCTTCTAATCTTTATATACTTTTTTCTAATTGTGTAATAGTCAATTAAATTCCACTCGAGTTTTGATTTTCTCTAGATAAATCAAAACCTCTAGTGAGATTACTGTTGATAAACATTGGCGAATAGCCATTCTTGCGATTCTAAATGGACCGAAATAGGAAGCTTAACAACTGGATACGACTGTCTAGCTTAAAATCTGCACCGCTTTAATACACTGCCAGAGCCATCCTGTAACCTGTGTGACGTCCAAGAGTATTACATGAACAGAGATCATCTCCAGCGCTGTCCAGCACTAGGCCTATTCCAAGTGACAAAATGTGATCGCTACTGAGAGGAGAGGAAACTCATGAAACAACAGAACGCCTTCATTTCATCTCTATTTATAATATTTGTTTTGCCTTGTTCTGTTTTTGTTACTATGTTTTCATGTAACAAGTACGTAGTTTTTTTGTAAATACTGAAGTTGAGGTATTTGGGTAGATGATGTTAATCGTAGTACCTGTCATTAGAAATAAATATGTTCCCAACACATTTACATTAAATTTGTGTATGAAATACGTTATTGTATTCGACTTCTGTGCACATTACATATTTTTGTTCACGTTCTTTGCAATCTCTTATTAGATAATATTTGTCGCTTGTTCACAAAAATTGGTTACGTAACACTCGATAGATTTCAGCACGCATAGCCTACGGTTTGTCATAGCGGAAACTTCTTGAACTTCGTGTTACACTAAAGCTGTGACTTTTCTCATCAATTGTACGTCAATGGAAGACGTATTGATGTCCGAAAGTTCACACCTGTGGAGTAACGGCTAGCGCGTCTGGGCGTGAAACCAGGTGGCCCGGGTTCGAATCCCGGTTGGGACAAATTATCTGGTTGAGGTTTTTTTTCGGGGTTTTCCCTCAACCCAATATGAGCAAATGCTGGGTAACTATCGGTGCTGGACTCCGGACTCATTTCACCGGCATTATCATCTTCACTTCATTCAGACGCTAAATAACCTGAGATGTTGATACAGCGTCGTAAAATAACCTACTAGTAGACGTCCAAAGTATTTCAAAACGCTGTACGTTATGAATGCTTTCGATTACTGAGTTCTCAGAGTATCCTAATTCCGAGTTTGGCTGCCTTGGAATACTGTTTTACCGTTAGTAAATTGGAAGTTTTCTATTTCATATCTAAATTGTGACTATCTTAGTCGGACTATCCCAAATTTTGTCTTCGCCTTAAAATTCTTCCAAAACTTCTTTTAATTATTTTTTCTTCTATAACATGACCAATGCGATTTGCTTTTACTTATTTTTGGAAACTAGTATTTCAGCACAAATTGTGTTCGAATTAGAAATTAACTCTCTTATTTTGACATATTCCAGAACTGTACAACATACTTCTCCTCAACGACTTAACCAGCAAAGAAAATAATTGAGCCACATATTCTTTGTATTTAGACCAGTGTATCTGAAGCTTCCCTGCTTTTCTCGAATATTCCTGTTTTTTTTTCTCCTAAAAATCCCATTAACCTTTCTTCACTTGTCATTTTTTAAATAATGTTTTATTTTATTAGAAACTGCGAACTAGTAGGCAGTAACTGGAATGTAACAGAAATCCGCAGATAGAGAGTTTCAGTAGACTATTTTTGAAACTAATTCTTTTTGTTTATCTTTAATAAAGGATGTTTCAGTATCTTTCAACTTCAATGTCACTTTTGAAGACAAAAATGCGGAAATTCAAATGAATGAATAAATTAATGTATGAATGAATATTTATTTATTTTAATTAAGTAATAAGAAAATTAAATTAAAAAAATTATGCATGGCACTAGTTTCACCTCTGAAGTAATGCTTTCTTTCCTGCATATCATTCTTGATCCATAAAAATTTAGTTTTCTCTTTATGTTTCCCCGATTGTAATATAAAACGAAAGCAGAATAAAAATTGAAATAAAGGGGTACAAAAATAATACCCTTTTTTATAGGCAATGCAAAATTTTATTTCGCTACGTTGGTAATCTTTCCGAAGATGTGATAGCGCGGATAACGAAATAACCACTTTAAAACAAGTTAACTTATTATATGACGATCATTAAATTAATTATCCAAACTATTTCAAACATGTAACATATTTATGTAATAGGTTACGGAAAACAATTCACAACTTTGTAACCCTTCGTGCATATATACCTATCTATGTTCTCCGTGTTGTTTATCTAGCCTTGTTTCAATCAGTCATTCAATACGGAATAATAGGATGGGGTAGAATGACAAAGACTATCCTAACTCCATTAATATTACTACAAAAACGTATCATCAAAATTTGTCTGCATAAACCACTTGATTATCCGACACAATTAATTTATTCTGAATTCCAAGTACTAAAAATTGAGCAAATATATAAACATACAGTATTAATTTATTTTCACAAAAATCGAATGAATTTTATAACTGAGAAACATATACATAACACCAGAAGAAATGTCCCAACTCTTTTGGCAGAATCTAAATGCCACACTACAGCTGGATTAAGACACAGTAGGAATTATGGACCAAGACTATACAATTCACTATTGAAAAATAATTCAGACTTAAGCAATTTACACATTCTTAAGTTTAAAAATAAAGTGAAAATGTTTGTATGATATTTGATCAATTTTATTGTTTATTTATTTTTTTTATTGTTACTAGCATTATATGGTACTAATTTTTATTGTATTTATCTGATGCATGTAACCTATAAGATAACACATTGTAATAAATTAATATAAATAGGTCATTTTCTTAATTAATAACAGTGTATATCTCCAATAAATGATTTCTTAGCATCGCCACATATACACTTGATTGTACTTGTCACTATCTCTTGTCACTAGAGAGTTCTTGAAATTTATATTTTCCCCGCCATTCATAAAATATTTTGATACGATACCTCTTGCACAAAAGGGGAGATCTATAACTGAAACTAGATTAATATATTTCAGTATTATTTGTATTTATCCTGGTAATAATGAACAGTTTGACTCGTAGACATTTTGTTTTTGCAACATTAACTTCCCATGATTGTACGAGAAGATTCGAAGAGAATGGCACTTACGTAGACTTTCGGCGCCCCCCTACTACCATTAATGCACTACACAATGTCAATACGGCGGTTGCTGTCGTCTGCGATACAACGAACTTTTCTATTGATTTTCGAGTTCGTCATTTTTTTCCGGTTATTATATGCTTATTTAAGTTGTGTTTACTCTCGCTAGTGGTTTTATATTTTATTTTATCCATCTTAGTATTTATTTTATTATTGTAAATATTTCTGATTTTATCACTATTAATATTATTATTATTATTATTATTATTATTATTATCATTATTATTAATATTAATGAATTATTTTGTATTACAATCTTTGTATCATTTCTGTCACGATTATTTTATTTTTTTTATTATTATTATTATTATTATTATTATTATTATTATTATTATTATTATTATTATTGTTACTATTATTTCTATCTTCAGCATTATTATTTGATCCCTGTAAAATTTTATGTAGACTACTGGACTGTACCCGAGCATATGCTCATTTCGGGTATCTATTCACATGTATTCATTTCAAATGTAAATTGTAAATAAATTTGAATTTGAATTTGAATTTCAATATACTTTCAATGGTATTTTAAAAGCAGTATTCTCTGAAATTTCATGAAGTAATATTTTTTTTTACAAATGATGACATATGAAAGAACACGACTTGCAATAGCTTCTTGTTTCCAACTAATAGAGTCGTAAAATTTAGCGCCAGATGACAGCCCGTCAGTATCCTTTTATTGGCCGAATATATAAGCTGTAACCAGCAAGGAACATCAACATGATTATGAAACGTGAATACAAGTGTGATAACTGTTTCATGTACGAATGTTAATATTGTTTACTGGAAATATATTTGGGCATGTGAAATATAATATGTGTTAACAATTTATGTTATTAACAAAATAAAACTCCAGTCACGATCTTAATTAAGTAAAATAAAAATGTTAAACAATAATAACTACCCCTAGACTCTAATAATAATAAAAAAAAAAAACGTTCACATAGTCTTAATATGTCCTCGTAGAATGCGTCTGTGGGTTTTCGTCGAGATATAAAGAAACTACAGTGTTTGTTTGTGGCAAGGTTTTATGTATTATTGACAAGCATTACATTGGCCAAGATAGGTCTTATGTATATAAGAAGTAAAAAATGAAAGAAATATAGTTAACGTTTAGATTTCTGATAACACCAAATCTAAACATGAACCATACAGTGTAGAGTTGTAGACAGTAGAGTTTATGTTGAACTAATTGCTGATAAACTGAACTAGCGGCAAATGTTGCTTGAATGGGCTTCAGGCAGTGTGCTCAACTGTAGTGAATTTCCGCAACGCGTAGCGGAATTTGAGGCTTCGGGAGACGTAGCGGCGATAATCAAAATCCCCACGAAATGTAGCGGAATTAAAAGAAAATCATGCTCGAAGCTTAAATTTGTATTTTTCTCCGAAACTTCCTCCCAAATAGATCTGTTTTTTATAAGATTTTGTGCAATGCTACTGTTCCCAAACAGATGGCACTAATCCTTGTAATCACACGTAAACATTAAACTACCACTGTTCAACCAACTTTAGCAAAGAAATAGACTGTCACTTGCCATTATAAGTGATTTGCAGAGAATAAAATTAGATTAGGATGTTCACCGACAAATGTATAAAAGCAGTCCATAAACTTCATAGGGTTCACCTGGGGAGGAATCTGATTGATTCTTATAAGTTTATTATCTGCAAAATAAGAAGCATATTAGACCCATATACGTGTAGATTTTTCAGTAGTAGAGTCCTATGCTAATAACCAGGCTTAGGATCCGAGACAACTTAAGAATGAAGAGAAGTTGCAGTACAACGGAGTACAGATGGAGTGAGGTGCCGCGTTGAGTTTTGTTTACCTGTGCCTTGGTGAATAATCCGGTTCGTGATAAGAGGTACAGTATTCTTCCGTCTCTCCCTACGAAACGAACTCAGGCCATCACTGTGCACTTTCGAACTAGTTGGAAGTATGTACAGTAGTGGCAAAAAAAAAAAAAAAAAAGGACCGAACCTTTTAGCTGATTTCAGAGCCTTGTTCACAGTGACAGCACGATAGACTGGTAAATAAGACTTTCGTGGTTCGAATCCTGCCTGGGAAGGAAAATTTTTTTTGTTCCTTATTCAAATTTATTAAATGCATATAGAGTGTTAGTTGGGAGGCCGGAGGGAAAAAGACCTTTAGGGAGGCCGAGACGTAGATGGGAACATAATATTAAAATGGATTTGAGGGAGGTGGGATATGATGATAGAGAATGGATTAATCTTGCTTAGGATAGGGACCAATGGCGGGCTTATGTGAGGGCGGCAATGAACCTCCGGGTTCCTTAAAAGCCAGTAAGTAAGTAAGAATTCAAATTTATTCCCAATACTTTTCGATTGCAGCGATATTTTACTACTTAATTAACTTATTATTCCCAGAACATGAATTTTACCAGCTTATTTTCTAATGGCTTTCGAAATGGGCTACGTCAGCAGTCGAAACTACAACAATTTCAATAGGTTACTCGCTATCTTGTGAATGCGGGCGTGGCATGCGCAGTGACTCATTTCGGGGACTTTGATTATTCCGTCGGCCCGGTTATTTTTTGCCACTACTGTACGTGGTTGATCATTGTAACGCTAACGCTTTCAACGTCGCAAACATGTGAGGTATGTATCCTACTTCATTTTCCATCGTCACTAGATTGTACAGGAAAGCCTATTATTAACAGTAGAATATAACGCAGCACATTGACGTCGTTGTTTACATTCACAGTATTTCTGTCTACTATATTCAAGGAACTCTATAGTCAATTGTGCGTACATTGGTTATTAAAGTTTCCCGGATCCTAAGCCTGCTAATAACATAGAAAATAAGAACTTGATATGCTTAGGGTAGTCTAGGATCCGTAAGTAGAAAAATACATTAGAATATGCTTATTAGGCTTGCATGTATTCCAACATTAAGTAACATTACATTACGGCTGAACCGGAGCTAGAAATGTTAGGAAAAACTCAAAGTTTATACCCTTCTAAATATACTTTTCCACTGATAAATTAGTAAAAGCTATTACTCACAACATTCTTCAAATATTAAAGAACACGAATTCGTATTCATCTATGCATAACTAAACAAGTCGAAATTTGATTTTTGTCCACCTAGTTCGGGAAAATTGCACACTGCGCGACGGCTGTTAAAAATGAAACGGACATAAGCATTATGAACACGCTGAAGCCTCAATGACAATCCAACACTAAGGTCACTATATAAAATGTCGCAATAGTCAAAGTAAGGCATCACCAGGGTCTGTATCAAGATCTGTTTCAGTTTAGAAGGAAGGCATTATATACAGAGTGTAACAAAAGTTTCTGTAACAGTATGTTAAAATTATTCTCTTGTTTAATTTCCATTTTCTCAGGAACCACGTCCAAATGTTATGGTGTAGGAGTTGGTACTACTTGATTGTAGTGTGATGCAATCCTTTATTAATAATTTGGCTGAAAATGTGATATTTACCATCAAATGTTTGAAAAAAAAAAAAAAAAAACTAAAATTGTCACTATACCAGAAACTTTTGTTACACTCTGTATTAATCATTCCCCTATGAAATTAATAACAGATTTTGAGTATTTAGGAATTTTACCCAACCGATCAAGAGTAACTTTGTACATAAAAAACTGATTACATTTTGAAAACATTTACTAATATGATGGGTGAAAAACAAAAATTGTAGTCTATTGCCAAAAAGCATCGCCATACAGGTAACTTACATGTTATACTTCAGTATCGCAGTGCTTGTTTTTTACGTTTCTTATAAAGGGAAACTAAACATGCTTTCAATTTAGTGCCAGATATATTGAACAGTTTGAAAAAGCAAAAAAAATTAGTCCTATAATTCGCCGATTATCATCAATAACAAGTAGTAACACGAACAACCGAGCTTAAAGGAATTGTTCAATATTTAAGCCACGTACTCCATAATAGTACATGCATACAAATATTTGTAACATTTCGCGATCGGACGAACACCACTTTGATGTGCTGTTGTGCCCCATTGAGTGTTTGGATTGATCGTCACTGAGATACGTTCAAAGTTAGTGGCTCGAACGTTCACAAACAAAGCAATTAGTAAACAATACTGCAGCAGCCAGTTATAATTCACAGATAGGTCACGTCGTACACACAACTTAGCCAGTATCCGACACCTCTCTTGCACGCACTCACGCAAGGCAAACATTTGATCATTTACGGTAGGCCTAATTTATAGTGTTTTTATTTTATCTTTGTTAATCTTGTGGGAATTGTTGTGAAAAAAACGGTAGTGGTCAGGTTATTATTTCAGTCGCCTGTGACTTCTAATGGTACTATTACTCTATAAAATACAAATTTGTGTGTCGCCTCTACGAGGAGTAAAAGTAAAGCTTCATAATCTGTAAATGTGTACAAATATTTTTAAATACCTGTATTCGTGTAATGAGAGTTTACAAATTATGGTACAGTTTATTCTTTTTTATACACGTCTCTCTTCAGAATTAAAAAATGAAACAGTTGAAGAGTGAATGTGAAATGGCTGTGAAGTGCCACTACAGCCTATACCGGTATTTATTTTTATCGTCAAATCGATTGAACGTACCAATGAACACAACATGGGAATGACTGATGATGTCATTTCAGCCTGTACGTTTCTGAGTAAAAAAATATACATGTAACCTACATACAGGGTGATTCACGAAGATTACAGTCACTTACGCCGCTTGTTTCCGAAGACATTCTGTGCAAAAAAAGTCATATAAACATTTGTCCTAATCGCAATATCTCCAAAGTTACATTAATTTGAAGTTGTTGGTAAAAAAATACCCTTTTTTTATTTTACGGGTAAAAAAAATATGACAAATAGAGAATAACTATCCAATGTCACTTCTTTAATTGGCTAGTGTTCTGAACCTAAAAATTTGTTGTTAATTGCTTTATACAGATTTTATTTTTCAATTTTTAACTACAAAATTACATCATTCTTACGCACTTATCACAAAAATTGTTACAAATCACACGACTTTACGAACTTGATTCTTTACAGTTTAATTATGCATCCTAATGTACAGTCTTCAAGAATTTACAAGAGTGGCGTGATTTGTAACAACTGTTGTGATAAATGCATAAGAAAATGTAAGTTTGTAATTAAAAATCGAAAAAAAAAAATCTGTACGAAACTACTATGGAATTCACAACACGTTTTTAGCTTCAGAATACTAATTAAAGAAATTATATTCCTAAATACTTCATTGTTTAACTGTAATATTCTTTTACCCTTGAAACTCAAGTCAAACAACTTCAAATTATTGTAATTATGAAAATATTGAGATTAGGACAAATGTATGACTTTTTTTTTTTGCTCAGAATGTCTTCGGAAATAAGCTCCGTAAGGGACGGTAAATCCTTGTGACTCACTCTATATGATATAATATATTGCATTTTTCAAAGTCTTGCATTACAGCTTTTGAAGGTTTTATTAATAACACCGAGAAAGTTTTTTGTAGCACTTTTACCATTTCCCATATTCCCTCTTCAATTGACTTTAGTTAGCTAAAATAATTTATGATACATGGTCCACCACTGTGGAGTAACGGTTAGCATGCCTTACCGTGAAACGAGCGGGTACAGGCTCAAATCCTGGTTGGGACAAGTTACCTCGTTGAGATTTTTTCTAGAGTTTTCCCTCAATTCATTACCAGCAAATGCTGGACAACTTTCGGCGCTGGACCCTGGACTCATTTCATTGGCATTATCATCTTTATATCATTCAGACGTCAGATAACCATAGGAGTTGATAAAGCGTCGTAAAATAAACCACAAAAAATAATTTCCGTCACTGGTTTTGGTATGAAGTTAAAAAACTTCACAGAGGACGCACTGTCTGGCGGCAATCCCACTTCCACTAATTTATGCATTAGTTTGTCTGAATTTATTAGAAGACTGCAAACAACAGAAACTTTACTTACACGATAACATAGCAACGTATACAATCCCATGGCAAAAACATGCATAGGCCTCTTAAAACTTCCTTCGCAGAATTTTGTTTCACAGCGTTCGACTCGTACCTTGCCTGAAGAAGTTTCACTTTAATAAATACAAATTATTATTGGTTAAAACACGTTAAGAGAGTGAATTAATATAGATTACAAACCTAGAAACACAGCCTGATATTACAGCGTTTTCATTTTATGTCTTCCCAAACGGTTCACTCAGTATATTTCATGATTTCCACAGAAATTGGCACTCTCAATATAGAAAAATCATTGTGATACAAGTGTGGTAAGTGCATTATTACACAATGGAGAAAAAAAAACATTGAAAATGGAGAAGAATTTGATTTTTTTCATAAATTGTTTCCCATGCTAGTTTTGGACGATTGCCATTTAAATTAATTGAAATATTAAAACAATTAATTGAAGTTTAATATTAAAAATCAATTTTTTTCGTAATTAAATATAATTACTATAAAAATATTCCCGTAGTATTGCTAGTCCCTACACAGAATGTATCGTAATATGTGGGACCACGTCACCAGTGGATAGGAGAACCAAAACAAAGAGAAAACTCTATTTTAACATGCGTCCCATTGTACCTCCTTTCCGAGTTATCGTTGGATGCTTGTACAATAAGCCTTTTAGGCTGACGTACAGGATGCCTTTAAGACTCCTTAAAACCCCCCGTAACCTAACCTAACCTAGGTGCTTGTACTGCTGAATGTTGGCAAGTGGTGGGGATGCTATGTTTTTTGTAAGGCGAAGGCACGATGCAGGTGCTGTTTTGAGTTCGACTGCCGCCTGTGCACGTCAGCAACACCATATTCCGTATTACTCGAGCTGTTGATTGGCTACATTGTGTAGGTCATCCCAGATTGTACCCTCAAAAAGAGCAGTTGGTACATGTTGTGCTCCAGACGTGACAAAGTGGGTTATTCAAAGCAGAAAATAGCAGATAGGCATTTTGTATATTATGGACTCGTCGGATGTAACATTTACTAACAAGTGGCCTGCGTGTTCCCCAGACTTAAATCCAATGAATTTTTATTTGTGGGGCCATTTGAAAGAACTTGTTTATATTCAGAACCCATTCCCACCATTGACATACTTCGACAGCAGATACAGGATGGCTGTCTCTCTCTCTCTCTTTTTTCTTTAGTGTGTCCTATCCGTTGGTAACGTGGGTCGCACTCTATGTAGCTTCTCTTTGTTTCAGAGTAAATAGGTGAATCAAGTTTTATTCAGGTAGATGCTTAAAAGTAATACATATTTTATTTAAGAATTTTGTGATCATGTGACGACAGAAGTATTAGTTGACACCAGATATTGCGGAGATTGAAGAGACATGGAGAATCAGGTGTGCTCTTTTAATACTGTAAAGTGAAAGTTCCCCTTGTGGTTATTTTAAATAGGCCCTACCGCACCAGTGCGGTAAATAACCATTAACTTGTAGCACTTTTTCACTTTTGTTTGTATAGCAATCAGGCAACGTGCGGTATTATCAATTTACGAGACATTTACACAATTTTATTCTTTTTACCTGATCAGCTGTGAAATTATAACTGAGACTGAAGCATACTGTAGGCCTATGGCGAGGAAAAGAGGAACATGCCATATTTCTAGAATTATGTCGTCTGTCGTATCATGAGGATATGAATACGTTAAAAAATTGTGATTTGAAGGGGATCTACATACACAGAGTACGCTGGAATTTAATTATCAATTCAGCAGAGACGAGCTTTCATGACTTGGAAAACTAATAATAAGGAATAAGTGAATAAATAAATGAACGAACGAATAAAACCTACACAAATCTTCAGCTATCATTTTACAGTATTCCAGCGGCAGTTTATCTTCGTCCTGTACTGTGTATTAATGCGCCCATCACGTACGGCGTTGGCAGATTCATTGTGTAATAATTTCAATAATAGTAGAAATAGAGTAATAGGCGTAGGAATAGGAGTAGGAGTAGTAGGCGTAGAATGTTGGTGGTGGCAGGAGTAGGAGTGGTAGTAGTAGTAGTAGTAGTAATAGGAGTGGAAGTAGGAGTAGGAGCAGCAGCAGCAGCATAATATATTAGTACATTATGCAACGAGCCTATAATGAAGGTAATTAAGAAGTGAGTATGGATATTTATGAAACGAGCGCAAGCGACTTTCATAATTTTCATACGAGCTTCTTAATTACCATTATAGGCGAGTTTCATACGATTTTTTATGCTCGACCATATTTCTAACTTGATATTATTAATTTTATTGTATCTGACCTGGAGCAATGTCCCGTATGTTGTGAGATGTGCGCAGACGCGAAAGTATTGATTTTTTCCGAGGAACAGATGTCCACATTGACCTTGCTAGGCCATAAGAACCTATAGAGATAACATTGAAATTAAATTAGACATTGAAAAACGAGATGACAAATTGAATTTATTTGAATATTATTTACAATTAACGCTAATTATTATAGTAACATAACCTTCTGCGACAGTATTGGATTTCCAGCCTCCGTGACTTTTCGCTAATTCTCTTTCGATTGCATATCCGAGAATAATCGATACTTGCGGTTTTATAACGGTAGAAAGCTGACCTGTCATTGGCTGAACAGTTGTAACCTGAGTCGTCATTGGCTGAAAGACCTGACCTTTAATGAGTAGGTGTACTTTAATGACATGCATTAAAGGTCTGCTATCAGGTGTATAATTACTACATTTCGGCATGGTCGAGCATAAAATATATTAATCTACGTTTAACAACTCTGTTACAATTTTGAATATGTATGGATTTATTACCGGCAGAATTACTTATCAATAATCAACTAATCAAATCATTATTATGACACAAAGTGGTACATAATGACCGACGAACGTCTTCGCCAAGAGAATGGCATCCTCAGGTCTCGTAGTAGCGAAGACACATAATGAACACTTATATTTCTGGTTTAAATACAATCATTAAAATATGTTTGGACAAACAAGGTTAAAATGATGGGCATTATAAACATATGTGGTTATGAACATATGCGTAACATCAAAATAAAAAACCTATTACACAATATTAAAAATGACAAACAATGTGCTGGTGGTTAAAATGTACAATGATATAAAATAGTTTGACAATCTACAATTGCAGATGGTTATACTTTTGGCGAAAACATTCGTCGGTCATTATGTACCACCTTATACCATAATAATGATTTGAATAGTTGATTATTGATAAGTAATTATGATGGTAATAAATCCATACGCATTTGAAATTGTATTAATTATACTTATCGGACCCAACATGCCTTTGAAACTCTAATTGTGTTAATTACTCTTTTGTTGTAATTTAGGCTCTATTTTTCAACATGTGCAGATTTAATTTATGAAGCTGACCTTTCGTATACTTAAAATTTTGCAGGCCTTTTCTCTTATTGCGATAAGAAAGCTTAAGCAGTTTCCATTGCACTGTTTATTGTACACTTTGCATGTATATTTCAGCTGAATACATATCAGAACCCTAGTAATCATACTGACAAATAGAAAGATCTACCATTTTTTCCTTTTGCAGTACATTTCTTTTTGCACGAAGTTGAACAGTTCTGGAGGCTGTAAGAATCCTCGCAGGCATCGAAACACGCTTGGGGCGACTGCTGCAGATTGAATGTACCGTGGCTGCTGGATGGTATAGTTAACTAAAAAGGGGTTAGGTAGTCGCTGGAGGTCCATCGCCTTGAATCATGGCACCGGTTGCCAACTGTAATGACCCCGCTGGGTTAGATTCTGGCTTGCAGGTTTTCTAACTTGATTCTGCCACCACAGAAGGATATAGAGGTTGAACCTGTTGCCCCCTAGACGCCGCCGCCACCTCTACTGCTTCTCGCCTGACCGCCATACCCCCCTTCCACCGCCCCAACACGCCTACCACACGCCGAAAGTGTGGGTGAACGGTTGGAGGAAAAGGTGAGGTTCCGCATACGAAACTCAATCTCTCCATCTTCTGTACCCACTTCCTTTATGGAATAGTGTAAAAGTGGGGGCGAAGCGAGGTAAAGCCCACCTCCTCACCCCCCAAAAAAGGAAGAAATAAGAGAGCGAGACAGAAAAATCTAACCGCCACTTTAAAATACATTTTACCCAATTCGCCTTTCCTTAAACGTAATTCGTGACCTGGGTTTTCAAGTGATGGAAACATTTTCTATAAAAGGTTACGAAATAATTTAATCAACATTGAAGTATTGGGGTCGGGGCGAAGGGATTAGACTATTTTTTTAAGTCAACATAATGGTAAATAAGAATGCTAAGCAAGTCTATGCTGTTACTGCAAAGTGGTCAAGTTAAACCGATTTTTACTTGGAAAAGATTGCAGTCGACATCCCGCAATAATTCGCAGTAGCACACACAGAATTGAAATAAGCGAACCAGTGGCAGTAGCCCTGACAAACGATTCTGCCTAGCCGTAGCTCAGAGTCAGAACCCAGGGCAAAGTTTCGTTTAGGCCGCAGGAAACAAAGTAAGAATTTGAATGTGATAACTTTGAAGTATTGTAGTCCATCGAGTTAGCTCAGTGGTAGTGTGTCCGATTCCCAGCGGGGTCAGAAATTTTCTTCTAAAATTTCTACCTCGGGACTAGGAGAGATGGCGATGCACAACTTCTAATCACTAAATTGTGCATCAATATGCCTGGGTTGTGTCACTGTTGAATTGATTCGTCCATCGGATGGAGACGTTAAGCCTGACGGCCCCTTGGTACTATTCAACAGGAGTAGGCCTCACCTTCCTCACCCATTCCCTACACTACACTTACACGAACACTTAACATTACTCGCCCTAGTACACGACATAACTCTTCACAGATACATAACATGCATAACGTGGCCCGTCGAAGTGATGTGCAATTTGAAAATGGGGTCACATTCCTGCCATCTATCAGCAGTATGCGAAACCCGAATCACGCAAAGTGAAGTGGGTAGACATTAACCCTGCGTTACTCATGTTATAAACATTCTCACCTTTGCTCAGGTGGGGTTTCACAAACCCCATTTTAAATAATTAATATATTTTTCCGCAAGTTTCTGAAATCAGATAAACGCAATTAAATATACTATTCTTAGTTCACTTAGACCCAATTGTATCAAACTCCCTGACTAAAGATCAACTTTGATCGAAGATCGAAAAGTAAACCGAGTTCAGACACTTCTTCTATTGTATAAAACTTTTCTGCGATCAAATTACCTTGGTTCAAATGCAATCTAAGTTCACGTGAAAAGGATTTGACAACATCGCATAAACAGGTGAAATACGTGTTGCGCGGACCAGGTTATGCAGGTTTGTTCAGTGTTGCCAATCTAGCGATTTTAACTCTTTTTCAACAATAATTTCTTTTAACTTTTATATTGCTTAAATAGGGATTTAGTGACCTTTTTAGCACCCCATAGTGACAAAATTTAATCTTTCTTTGTTGATAATGAGAAATCTAGCGACTTTACAACTACTTTTTCGCGACTTTCCGTATTACACTTTGTTGGAGACACTGTTTTTTTTTCAATGTAAATAATGGCGGACAATAAGAAGAAGGTTGACTGTTCTCCAAGTTCTTATCATGTTATGGTGTTTGATACTGCTAAACATAATAAAGCTTTATAAAACGACAATTTTCGTTTAGTGATACAGTTAATTGAACATTTATGAATGTACCTATCATATCCATTAATAATTAATGGTTGTTATAAACATAATATAATTATAGGTTATGTTATTTGATACTGCTGAATCTGATAGAGCCTTATAAAATATGAGAATGTTTGTGTATTAAGGCAAGAAATTGAAAGAAAAAATATATATATAAATGTACCTAATATATCTATTAATATTAATAATAATGGATATTTTATTTGCACAATCTGTCACTCGTATATTTCAAACAGAAAAGAAATAACTGAACTTGGATCATCTAACTTAATCGGAGAAATTTCTTCAGTCAAAGTTGACTTTAGTTTGAGACAAATTAATCTCAGATTAGACTTTATACAACACAAAATTCCAAGTTCAGCTGAAACAAGGATCAATTTAACCTCTGATCTAAGATTAAATGGTTTATACAATCGGGCCTTAAACAATTTCTTAAGTGAACTTTTCTGGATGTGATTGAAAAGTATACACATGCACAGAGTACACACTAGCTCCATCTCTTAGATTTTCGTTGAAATATACGCACCGGGGTTTACCACACCCCACCTGAGTAATGCAGGGTTAAAAAGACACACACATAAACATTGAAGTATACAGCATAACGTATGAGATGAAGAAGTGAAATTTCTAGTACTACATTCCGATACTAAAGGTGGGGTTTACCGTGGGCGCGAGAGCATTGCGAAGCATAGAAACAGGCACAGGAGTAGTGTACTTGTGATGTCATTTGCTGTTTATCTTGAATATATGATTATGCCTCAAGACCAGAACATAGTATGAAATGTAAATATAAAAATTGGAACCTTTGAAGAGGTGGAAAAATTAAAATATTTTAGAGCAACAGTAACAAATATAAATGACAATCGGGAGGATATTAAACGGAGAATAAATATGGTAAATGTCAATTATTATTCGGTTGAGAAGCTTTTGTCATCCAGTCTGCTCTCAAAAAAGCTGAAAGTTAGAATATATAAAACAGTTATATTACCAGTTGTTCTGTATGGTTGTGAAATTTGGACTCTCACTTTGAGATGGGAACAGAGTTTAAGGGCGTTTGAGACTAAGGTGGATGAAGTTACATTGCATAGATATTTAATATTTTAAAATATATTTGAGTAAATGTATCTTTATCTTGGCTCGAATGGTTTCCTCATTGCATGTCTGGACGAAATATAGCGGCTCCCGAAAATAAAGGATCTAGCTCCTGTTTTATTTATTTATTTTAGTTTCGTCTATCCATAGTAAAAATTATCTTGTATTACATCTAAGCTGCCTTTAAATAAGTTGTCATATACTTCGTTATTGTTATTAAATCCAAATGGTATTTCTGTTATTCACCAACTTATACACATACTTACTTACTTACTTACTTACTTACTTACTTACTTACTGGCTTTTAAGGACCCCGTAAGTTCATTGCCGCCCTCACATAAGCCCGCCATTGGTCCCTATCCTGTGCAAGTTTAATCCAGTCTCTACCATCATATCCTACCTCCCTCAAATCCATTTTAATATTATCTTCCCATCTACGTCTCGGCCTCCCCAAAGGTCTTTTTCCCTCCGGCCTCCCAACTAACACTCTATATGCATTTCTGGATTCGCCCATACGTGCTACATGTCCTGCCCATCTCAAACATCTGGATTTTATGTTCCTAATTACGTCAGGTGAAGTATACAATGCGTGCAGCTCTGCGTTGTGTAACTTTCTCCATTCTCCTGTAACTTCATCCCTCTTAGCCCCAAATATTTTCCTAAGAACCTTATTCTCAAATACCCTTAATCTTTGTTCCTCTCTCAAAGTGAGAGTCCAAGTTTCACAACCATAAAGAATAACCGGTAATATAACTGTTTTATAAATTCTAACTTTCAGACTTTTTGACAGAAGACTAGATGACAAAAGCTTCTCACCGAATAATAACAGGCATTTCCCATATTTATTCTGCGTTTAATTTCCTCCCGAGTGTCATTTATATTTGTTACTGTTGCTCCAAGATATTTGAATTTTTCCACCTCTTCGAAGGATAAATCTCCAATTTTTATAGTTACATTTCGTACAATATTCTGGTCACGAGACATAATCATATACTTAGTCTTTTCGGGATATACTTCCAATCCTATCGTTCTACTAGCTTCAACAAGAATTTCCGCGTTTTCCCTAATTGTTTGTGGATTTTCTCCTAACATATTCACGTCATCCGCATAGACAAGAAGCTGATGTAACCCGTTCAATTCCAAACCCTCTGTGTTATCCTGAACTTTCCTAATGGCATATTCTAGAGCGAAGTTAAAAAGTAAAGGTGATAGTGCATCTCCCACTTATACACAGAGGTATACGAATAAATCGACATAGACACACGGTACCGGAGCATGCGGAGAAGACTGCTTGGTTCATTGCAGAGTGAACTGTTGACTTGCAACTTGCTCTGCGCATAGGAAGCTATATGATCGATGTACATCTAACTTGTATTCAAAGTAACCAAACACAGGAGTCCAATAATAATTAATAACAGCCAATAATGAACTGCAGCGCTCAAGTCCCAATCCACAATAACAAATCAGCTGTTTACGTGAACAACTTTCCATAGCAATGCACGGTCACCTAGAATGTATGGAGAGCCAAATTCAAGATAGGCTAATATACAGAAAAAGTTTTACATTGAAACTTTCTATCTCGACAACGTGCGGTGTAGATCATGTACGCATATATTCAAATTCAAATTTATTCACAATTTACATTTGAAATGATACATAGGAATATATACCCGAAATGAGCATATGCTCGTGCATATTGTTTGTTTTTGTTGTTTAGTCAACTGTCCGAAGTCAGGTCTGAACCTCACAAGTGATACCTCAAGGCACCACTTATGAGGCAACTAAGCCTGAAGATAATGAGGTAGGGTGGCTAGTTCCTTTTTTTTTCCTCCATTGTATACATCGCTAATTAGCCACATATTACACTAATCAGACTTCAGATGAATACAAGCAATAAATTGTCATTTCTCTGACATTTCGTCAAGTGAGATGTACTAGGGCCTACCTGATAATAGATGTACAGATAAGGAATTAAAATTTGGAGCGAGTCTTGATGGGAGTCCACTTATATGAGGCAATAATTTCACACGTCTGTCCACAAGTAGCTTTTATGTAGGCCTACAGAGGCTCTTGTTTACTGCACATGCGCAGTGTGTTGTAAGAGAAACATAAAGAGTGTCCCAACAAGAACGCCGGATTTAATAACGTGAATAAATGCAACAAAGCAAATAACAGAATAGATAACAGCGTCGCAAACCAGAAAGACAATGGCTCAATGTCCCAACAATGTCTTGTTATTGTTGGGTTGGCAGCACTGCTATCTGCTTTTCTTATCTGTTTTTGTTGCATTTATTCTCATTATTAAATCCGGCGTTCTTGTTGGGACACTCTTTACAATAAAGGAGCTTCAAATTGTATTTCCATATCTGTACATATCAACCAGAACCTCAGTCAGAGATATTAACTATATTATTCCCCTGAAATAACAAGTTCCTAGTTGGAGTTCCGAACGGTTGAAGACGTTAAACTCTATAAAGTTCAAAAACCACTAACCCACATACCAATATATTAGACCAGTGGCTATCAAACTTATTAGTACTGCGGGCCCCCTTTTCATTAGATTAGAATTTTCACGGACCCCTTCAAATTCGTCAATGAAATAATGGTAGGTTAGATTTTGAAGTTAATATGAAGTGAATATTAGTAATGATATTTCCGTTCTATTTTTCAAAATCGAATAAATACTAACTGTACTTTCAACACATTCTTTGTATAATCCATATTCTTGTACTAAAAAAGAAATCAAGTATCCACATATTTTTTAAAGTTTTCCGGAATGTGTTATATATAGGGACCGGAGTTTTATCTACTTACATAATATATTCCTTTCAACCTTAACCGTATATAAATAACAAATCTTTGCGAATCTTGTAATTAGGCTACCATTAATAAATTCAAATTTGATACTAGATATTTTTACATATTTATTACACATTATGGCTTGGTATTGTATAAATCTACATATTTAGGGGGGTTTATTCATTTTTACTTCTCTAAAAGAAAAAAAAATCTGTTGGGGAAGTTTACAATTTGAAATACGCAGATTTAAAAAGCCTTTTTACTTACCAAGAAAAGATATATTTCAGGACGAAACATAACGTCCTTAGCTCCAGGAAGTAACAGAGGCACTGACCCCATATCGCCCACTGTAAATATGAGTGAACAAAAGGCAACCTTTTCACAACTACTTTGTATTGTAAAAATCACTCAGTAAGTAGCGTTGTCTTCATGTGGTGGAGTGGACAAGGCGACATGATTTGTCTCGAACTTTAATTGTTCTGCACACTTCTTAACAAGTCGTTCCCATGCAATTTGCAACCTTACTCAACCTCTTCCTAATCCTTCCATGGAAAACCCGTGTCAAGTCTGACATGAAGTAGCCAACTTTTGAAAAGGAGCTGGAGTAAAGGAACAGACTGGAAAGATGTTGAAAGATTAAAATAAATAGCTTTTCAGGTTATTGCTCGACCTCTTTACTTTAAATTTAGTAGACCTACGCATACGGAAATGGGATTTTTTGAGCAATTAGAAAGTATGGTTCTCGGTTGGTATAATCCTACTCTTCTGAATGAGACAGGAATGTCACTTTTCAAACAGCAGTTTGTAAATACCTATGGTTTGAAGTTTTATTAGGTACTTTGTTTCTTACAGGGAGCAGCTAAAATGCATGTGTCCCACATCTCCTCTTATTTTCTCCTAATCCAGTAAAGCGAAACAGTGCTTGCAGTCATTCATTTCACTCAGTTCCCTAGTTTTAGTACTTACAGTATAAAGTGCAAGTGAGTTTACCTACTTGTTTTAACTAACTAAAATGGCCCCTATATCTTCAACCCTAATGACAAAAATAAAATCATGGATTGCGAAGGACGAAGCTTTCACTACAGATGGAAAAATAGTGATGTGTCAAGTGTGCGGTAAAAAAGTCGGGTGCTCTATGAAAACATAACTGGAGAGTCTTACCTATTCTATACCTGCCACATATTAATATTAAATATTTTCATGATTTTACATATTTTGGTACATATTCAGCTTATTTTTCTTACATAAATATGTACATATTTCACACCTTAATATTACATAAATATCCGGTCCCTAGTTATATGTCTTTCTCGTGTTAAATTTTACTGTACCTGGTTAACATGTTTCGGTCTGCTATTGGCCTTCTTCAGAACTGGTTGTTGCTGGTCTTGGCACCTTTTGTTTTGTTTCCTGTAGTGGTGTGTTTGCGTAGTGTAATGTGGAGTCAAAGAGTGTGTATCCTGAAATTGAGTTGTGTGTTGAGAATTTCATTTGGATGTGTTTTTGTGTGTCTGTATATTTCGTATTGTTCTAGTGTTTTCTACTTCAGTAAGAATGGTTGAACTGTTTTTGTGCTTAAAATTTGTCTATGTTTAGGCTCAATGTTAGTTTCTTCAATCTTAAGTCCTTTTTAAGAGTTCTTTATGCTCCACATGAACTTCATGAACTTTCAGTCAAAAATAAAAAAAGCTGACATTCACTTAATCGTTTTTTCAAGTAGTGTCACACAATAATTTAACAAGCTGATCTCTCTTTCCGGTGAGATTGTGAGTCTCCATGTTGATAAAGGGATTTGAATCCACATATTGTTACCGGAAAATCTGAGTTCAACTTCATCCATATTATGACGACGTTTAAACCAATAATTTATTATAGACAACACTTACAAGATGTTTGTGGTCATTGTGTTTAAACTTAGTCTTACACTGTTTACTAACATTGATAACACACGAAAGCTGTCGACAACAAACGAATTTGTAAGTTGTACCAACAATGGCCAATGGGCTTCTCACATTAGTGTCCCATAACAAATTATTTTGAAGGAAGAAACAATTTTCCTGTCCAGAATATTTGTAGGCTCCAAGAGTGAGGTTCGGGGACCCCACTTTGAGAATCATGGTATTTAAGTGGCGTTGTTATAATGAAAAATAAATTATACGTTTTCTGTGATACTGATTCTTTACTTTAATGAAAGGTAGACCTGTCATAAAATACATTTACATTAAGAGGCCAGCCGCCAATTAAGGAGATACATTTTTATGATACTGCTGTAACTTGGAAGGGATATCAGGGTGTTAACATTGGTTAGTTGTTAGGGCACGAATACTAACACGAAGGAAGTGCTGCAATTTAATTTCCTTCATTGATTACAGTAGAAAATTTTTACACCGTTAATGGTTCAATTAATCTCTTTAATAGTGGGTGGTATTATAAAATATCCTACCACATCATGAAAGGAAATAATACTCGTATCTTAAATAATCTTCGCCCCATTGACATATTTTCTGTCTATCATTGCTACAGAATTAGTTTATATGATCACAAAATATATTTCCTAATGTAATAATGGTATAATTGATCAAAGAGGCGAATTAGCTTAGTCTCAATGGCCTGTTATGTATACTTTTATAACATTTGATATACTATTTATCTAGTTTTGATATACACTGATCGGCAGAAAAAAACTAATACAGACCTAGAAACAAAATAACATAGAGCGCATCTCAGTAAGCACTTTGGGCCACCCGAATTTTTCAAGTTCCAGTTATAACATACCTAACTGTAGTAACTTTCGAGGAATATCACTTTTGTTGACGTCGTACAAAATTTTGTCCAATATTCTTTTGAGAAGGTTAACTCCATATGTAGATGAAAATATCGGGGATCATCAGTGTGGTTTTAGGCGTAACATATCAACTATTGACCAGATATTTTGTATTCGACAGATAATGGAGAAAAAATGGGAGTATAAGGGTACAGTGCATCAGTTATTCATAGATTTCAAAAAGGCATATGACTCGGTTAAGAGAGAAGTTTTATATGATATTCTTATTGAATTTGGTATTCCCAAGAAACTAGTTCGATTAATTAAAATGTGTCTCAGTGAAACGTCCAGCAGAGTTCGTATAGGTCAGTTTCTGTCAGATGCGTTTCCAATTCACTGTGGGCTGAAGCAAGGAGATGCACTATCACCTTTACTTTTTAACTTTGCTCTAGAGTATGGCATTAGGAAAGTCCAGGATAACACAGAGGGTTTGGAATTGAACGGGTTACATCAGCTTCTTGTCTATGCGGATGACGTGAATATGTTAGGAGAAAATCCACAAACGATTAGGGAAAACACGGAAATTTTACTTGAAGCAAGTAAAGAGATAGGTTTGGAAGTAAATCCCGAAAAGACAAAGTACATGATTATGTCTCGTGACGAGAATATTGTATGAAATGGAAATATAAAAATTGGAAATTTATCTCTTGAAGAAGTGGAGAAATTCAAATATCTGGGAGCAACAGTAACAAATATAAATGATACTCGGGAAGAAATTAAACACAGAATAAATATGGGAAATGCCTGTTATTATTCGGTTGAGAAACTTTTATCATCCAGTCTGCTGTCAAATAATCTGAAAGTTAGAATTTATAAAACAGTTATATTACCGGTTGTTCTTTATGGTTGTGAAACTTGAACTCTCACTTTGAGAGAGGAACATAAGTTAAGGGTGTTTGAGAATAAGGTGCTTAGGAAAATATTTGGGGCTAAGAGGGATGAAGTTACAGGAGAATGGAGAAAGTTACACAACGCAGAGCTGCACGCATTGTATTCTTCACCTGACATAATTAGGAACATAAAATCCAGACGTTTGAGATGGGCAGGGCATGTAGCACGTATGGGCGAATCAAAAAATGCATATATATGGAGTGTTAGTTGGGAGGCTGGAGGGAAAAAGACTTTTAGGGAGGCCGAGACGTAGATGGGAAGATAATATTAAAATGGATTTGAGGGAGGTGAGATATGATGATAGAGACTGGATTAATCTTGCTCAGGATAGGGACCGCTGGCGGGCTTATGTGAGGGCGGCAATGAACCTACGGGTTCCTTAAAAGCCAGTAAGTAAGTAAGTTATAACATACTGCGCATGCTCACCACGCAAGTTACGAGAGCTTGGTCTTATCCAAGCTCCTTTACAAAATTCATCTAATGTTCATAAATTGTCAACATATCACGATCTCCATTTCTTTATTATTTTTTTCTAATATGATCATAAGATTCAGGCAAGTCTGTCTCACTTTGAACATCCATAATGAGCTCTGCAATGTCTACGACTTCAAGGAACTACGAAGACATCCAGAGAATTGTCTTTTCAAGATTGGTCATTATTGTCTTGGCAAGGCATTCGTATGTCACATTTTGCTGAATATCCTCTTGCCAATAATATTTAATGAGTGTTAAAATTCACCTAACTTATTCTGAGTGTACATCTCTAATTAAGATTAATGTTAATGATGTCAAACTTAGAGGAATTCTCGGAAATAATGGAGGATCGAATGGCATTTTCCTTTGTAGGATGTGTCCAAAGGACACAGAATCACTTAGTTACGTACTCGGAAATTGCCCACTTAATTCTCTTATTAACCGACAGGATCATAAAGTAAAATATTCACCCAACAGCTTATTGAAATCTTTAGGCTTCTAGCTCTACGAAGGAGTTCGTTTCAATTCTGCAGAGTTTATCATAAAGTAACTCGGTATCGTTTCTAATATACTCTATGTTTTATTAGATATAGTTTTTCATCCAATGTAGGTGGCTTCACCTTTTTGGCTTCTTTCTGGCAAGATTAGGTTGTGATTTATAGGGTTTGACAGTAGTGTCCCTGAAGTATAATAAGGTGAAGTTTAAGAAAAATACTCTTCTTGTACAGGCGCAGAAACAAAATTTGGACCACCTGAATTTTCCAATTTCCAGTTACAACATACTGCGCTTGCTCAGTACTGGAACTTGGAAAATTTAGGTGGCCTAAATTTTGTTTCTGGGTCTGTACAGTGGGATTGTGTCTAAACTGGTGACAGTTAGATTACATGTATTAGCTTAAGCACAGTTATAAGTAGAAAATTTGAGACGATCTAATACTATTTCGAGAATTAGAAAATATTTATTTCGTGTTGGATTTTGAAACAATTTTTTTAACCATTCCATGCGAATCCATTCCTTGCATATGATTTTATTCAATACATCTACTTCTGTATTTTATAATGGTATCCTTAACCCATTAGCGCCCAGAAAAAAAGTTATTAAAATTTTTTATTATTTTTATTAAATTATTGTATTAAGGGTGTAAGAATTAAGGAATTGCCACATTTCTGAAAAATAATAATATATCTATTAGATATTAGCTGATACCATATGGTATCACTGGGCGCTTACAGTACTGTCATTACACAAAAATACAAAGTTAGCCTATGCTACAATAATGAGGCCTGAAGCTCTTCATTCAGTTCATGGTGTATGGTATTTAGCGAAACATGTCACACACAAGTCTACATTACATTTCTGACACATTGTCCGGCCAAAGGACTTGCATCTTCACCAGCCCATCTTCTTCTATTGCAGTGAGCAACAAAATGATGGAGTCCATAAAATCTCAAATCTGATAAATTTTATCGGGAAGGATTTGCTCTTCCAGGGGATTTCTGTGGAACACCATAGCGCGTTAGGAACACTTGGACAATTTCTCTTCGGAAGTCAAGCTGCGATGTTCCCTTGTGGATTTTCTTCTAGAGAAACCATGAGTTCATTACGGCCATATCTAACAGCCAAGTGACAATGAGCCAATACCACTTTTTGGATCGAATACCGATACAGTATTGCGCAATCCCTTGGTCCATGATATCTGTTCGTCCCATATTGGAATTATATTTCGCAATACAGTCTGGACGAGGTACCATAATATTCTTCTTGTCTTTCAGTGAGTACCTCTTCACATTTCCAATTGGGGCAAGTCCAGTGCTGTTTGATGCAATTGTAACAATAGAATTATCCATCCATCTCACAACAATAATACCATTGTTGTGTTCAATAATATGCTGAAACGTGCCCCTGATTTCCTTGGAGAAAGCTTTCTTATCAGGTAATGGACATGACTTTGATACTCTGTTCTCTCTTACGGTACCAACTCCACCATATCCTAAATGTTTCAGATAAGTGAATAAATCCACTCCTGTAAACAAGTTGCCCATGTAAATGGTGAAGGGTACACGTTTGGTTGGTAGTTCATCCAGCATGAGCACTAATGGAGACGCAGCTTTGCCAAATAAACTGTCATAATCACTGTCACCACGCTCGCTCTTGCCCTGATACAAGTCAAAATCAACCAAATATCCATCACTAGTATTTAGACACCACACTTTATATCCAAACCTTATGGGTATGTATAAATTGTTTGCAACCGTGGCATCCACAGTACCTAACCATTGATTCATCGTAAGACAATGATTCAGTAGGTACAAAATTAGCCAGGAATTTTTTCTTTAGTCTGTCCATAAGTGGGCGAATTTTCCACACATTATCTTCACTATTCGGTTCTGTGTTATCAGCAAAGTGTAAATATCTCTGTATCTGGAGAAACCGATTTCTTCTCGTTGAATTGCTGACCATAGTATTTTTACATCTTCATGAGTTTCCCAATACATCCTTTTAGAAGGCAAAGTATTATACCCACTCAGAATCAAAATACCGAAGAAACACCGCAATTCTGACACGGTAATTTGAGGATCCGCTTCAGTTAGAAAATGTGCATAGTGCTGAGTCTCTTTGACAAGTTATTCTAGTGTCTCATTATCAAAGAACTCTTCAAATAAGTCAACACATGACATATTTGAAAAGCGTGTATAGTCAGCAGCAGGAAATGAAAAATTACTACGTTCCATATCACTTTCGATCCGGTCATATGTAGTTGGGTTAGTTTTTCTTTGTTGAATCCAATCAGGCGCTTGTTGCTTACGTTGTTGTTGTTGTTGCTGCTGCTGTTGTTGCTGTGTAGGCTGTATGGATGGTGGGAAGACACTAGAAGCAGTCACATTTGGTGAATCAAATCAGACGCTTGTTGTTCAGGTCGTTGTTGTTGTTTTTGTTGTTGTTGTTGCTGCTGCTGTTGTTCTGTATACTGCAAAGATGATAAGAAGACACTAGAAGCGGCTAAACTTTGTTGAATCAAATTGCATGTATGTTGTTGAAGCTGCTGCTGTGTAGGTTGTACAGATAGTGAGGCGACACAAGACATTTCAGATGGTTCATAATCTCCTCCAATTCATTCATTGTTTGCTAAGTGAATTTCAGCTGCAGTACGTAACTGACGTCCTATTAGATTATTATATCATTCCTCCCTCATCTTCGTTTCCTGAATCTTCATCAGTGTCAACATGGACGTCTGGTGGCACAATAAATATATCCTCAGTTTTATTTGCTACGTCATCTTTTGCTTCTATTATATCTAATAATTCAGATAGTGTCAATCCATCACTGGAATAAATAAATAGGAGTAAATAAATAAATATATATAAATAATTTAATTATATATAAATATACCATATTTTTATGTCTATGATTGTAGATTGTATATAATTTACGGTTATGCTGTCTAATTAGGCACAACATAATATTTAGAAAATGTGATACACGTATACATGTCTCGATGTTATAAACGCCCAGTGATACCATATGGTATCGTGGTCTTTAAGACATTGTTGCATAAACGTTATATATATTATTGACATTTAAAATGTGCATGCCACTTCTTTGACTCATTGTTAATACATATTACATATTCGTTAGAAAGATAATGAAGGTTAAAAGGATGATATTGTACTTACACGTATTGAACGTCCATGATTTTCACTTCTCACAACCACATCCACACTCTTGAGATTGGCCCAGCTCACTAACAACTCACATGTGTGGAATGTCTACTCGAGTGCATCTGTTACTTCAAGCTGAAGAAAATATTACCCTTACACTCAACCCCTAAAATACCAGGGGCCAGTACTGTCAATGTTACACTTATAGTGCAAGTTGATACCAAATGGTATCTGTGGGCGCTAATGGGTTAATATTATGGTCTCTTAGTTCTTGTCTCACTTCCTTGCTTTTCATGATCGAGGAGACTAGATGTGATTTTAAAAGCCATAACAATCGCTACTCTACTCTCTCTTGGTGTTTTTCGGAGACATCAGAACCATGTATCAGCAATGGAATCCTAGGTTTTTTTTTTTATTTAAAATTGTGAGACTTCATTTCTTATTATTTTCCATACTAATGTTGTTCGTTATGCATAATATATTTATGAATATAAATATCTCATTACGAACTTATTATGTAAGAATTGTTACATTCGCGATAATTAATAAACACAGAGTTGGCCAAAAAAAGGGAGAATTTTAAATAGTGAAATGAAACTTTAGATATTGTATTATTAACTTTAAATATATGGAAATACAAATTTGAGAACATATTTTTTATCATATTACATTCCATTTGTTGTATTCTTTCTTACAAACACGTATATATATATATATATATATATATATATATATATATATATATATATTCTATTAGCCTAAGGTATTATTTTCATTGTACATTGTAAATTCTTGTTATATTATTATTTTCTCTAATATGTTAGTATTTCGTTTTTTTCACTTTTTGTTAAATTTCACTGCTTGTGTACATTGTGACCTGGTAGAGTGAAAGAGAAAGACCTATGACCTTAACTCTGCCAATATAAATAAATAAGTAAATAAATAAATATAGTATGCCATTGCATGTAACCATTACTTCTTTAAAATTATATCCTTCAAATAAAGCCCTCCACCAACGTGTATACTTTCTAGTAAAACCTTTTTTGAAATTTCTCATTACACTTTGCAACATTTTGACTATAATATTTTAAATTTCACCACGAATTGCTGTCTTCAATTGTTCAATTTTTCGCGGTTTCTTTACTTATATCTTACTTTTTATTGTAAGACACCCCAAAAAAATCACAAATATTTGAATGGGGGATCGTGCAGGCCAGGGAATGTTTCCATTTCTCGATATGACATGACTCTCAAAAAACGTTTGCATTTCCGTCTAGAGATGGTTCCAGTCTTGCTGAAACAAAATATATCTGTTGTGTACGAAAATTTCTTCTTCTCAATTGACCACTTAAAAAATTTTGAATCATTATCATATAACGAGTGGCATTGACATTTTGTGCACGACCATTGACATCAAATCAATATGGCTCGTTTCTTGAAAATAATTGCGAACCCAGGTTTAATGGCATGCGAAGAGGGCACAGGATCATAATGACGGAGTTGAAAGTGGCGGCGAAACTCCCTATGAGCGGTTTCTGTGCATTGACTATTTAGATAATGAGGTTTTACAGCAAATCCTTGTTGCCCACCAGTGCAATGCTCCATGCTTTATAAATTGCAACAATCATGTTAGACAATGACAATTAAATAATCCATATAAGTTACTACCAGCAACAAAATTGAAATCTCCCGTTTCTTTGCCTCACTTTGTATTATTTTTCTCATACTTGTGATTATTAATTAATATTGCCATATTTTTGGTATAATTTACTTTTCACTTGGAAAGAAGATAAAGTATATTTCTTGCCGGGAATTGAACTCGACACTCTAGCATTATATTCCAAAACATTGTTTTGTCACAGAAAAGTACTTATCATGCTGAATTTTTTAAATACCTTAAAATAAACTATAATATCGATTATGTCGTAATAATGAAATTGAAACTAATTTCTAAATTTATGGAAAAATAGTAATCTGCCTCCATTTGCATTTATTGTGACTGGCATTAACGTAGGTTGGGCTAATAAATGTGGGGAAGACGATGCAGTTATGGTTATTTACTGAACAGGGTCCTGGTAGTTAAATTCTGTACGTTATGAATTGCAAACGTGGGAGGTACGATCTTGCGACAACTTGACAATGCCTTCTGTAGCAGCTGCAATAAACGTCAAGAGCAGACGTCAGGACAATGTCTGCCGGAGATATTATTCGCCAGTTATAATAACTGCCCATCAAAGACATCTGTACCATCCGAATCCATAACCTTACTAGGTCAACTGCTCTTACGAGGCAGTATCACTGCCGTACTTTTACTGACCCCAAGTTTCTACCCTCCTCGCAAAACTTAACGGAAAGCTTTCTCGATCGTTCAATTTCCCTCAAGTTTAGCGCAGGATGCAATTTAATGAAAGTAACCGAACGGACTTGTTCTCACCCTAGACTTGGCAGGAATTTCAAGACCAGTTCCTTCTTTGAATTATAGAACCTATTCACGATATCTGGCGATATTGGAGCAATAGTGAAATGTAAGAAGCAGATTAAAGGGGAGAACTTGAAGGATTCATACTCTACAGCCTCCTCCTCCTCCTCCTCCTCCTCCTCCTCCTCCTTCTTCTTCTTCTTCTTCTTCTTCTTCTTCTTTGTTGTTGTTGTTGATATTGTTGTTGTTGTTGTTGTTGTTTTAGGAAATACGAGAGAAAGTATTGCAGATTTTCTCGGATAGGCCTAAATTTTTCAGCGCCACATAACAATTAATTCCAAGTAATCCGTCTATCTGTGTACAACGATTTCTCCTAATTATTCGATGAATTCTGTTGAAGTACAGTAGCCATGAGTCACCGTGGTCCAGGTAACACAGGGGTTTTCTCCGGGAGCTCCGGTTCACCTCTGGCATCCCAACAAATCTCTACCGTCATCTCATCTCATCGCGTGTGTAGCGTAGACTATGGAGCTCCTATGGCGCACTTTGGCCAACGTCTCTGTCGGTAAATTGGTCTACACAACTATGGAGCTTCTTTCCAAAAGGTGCCAAATCCACTGTCGGAGTTTTTCAGGAAACAATACAAACTAGCTGCTACTACCGTAACTATGTTTTTTTTTTTTTTTTTTTTTTTTTTTTTCTGACGGTGAATCAAACCGGTTCTGTACTCATTCCTTAACTCCCACATCAAATATTCCTGTTTAGTGACAATATTACTTCGTCTATTTTGAGTAAATTTCTAACGGATCTGGTACGTTTTGGCATAAAATAAGGATAACACAGTTAATACCGTATATTACGAGGACTATTCATAAAGTAACTTCCGTTTACTTTTTACAAACCTGTGAATGACGTTACAGAATTGGGTTACAATACGGTTGAAAGTATACACTCTAGTAGTTTCATGTTACTTCAGCAGACTTACCATGGGATTTTATTTCAAGAGAAGCTTTCAGATTGCAGGATATTTTTATAAAATGGCAAATCCTACACATTGTACGAGGCGCATCCAGAAAGTAAGTTTCCCTATTTAAAAAAAAAAGAACACACACTTTAAGGAAAACATTTATTGGCAACAGGTACAGCAATGTTTCAGCTATTTTTCAACATAGCCACCATCAGAATTGAGACATTTATATCGTGGGATCAACTTTTGTATCCCTCTTTCGTAGAACTCTGCCGCCTGTGAATGGAACCAGCGTGTGACAGACGTCTTCAGCTCTTCGTCGTTGCCAAAACGCTCACAGGAGGACAGGAATTTCTTGAAAAAAAAAAAAGAGCGAGAGGGAGGGAGGGAGGGGGAGAGAGAGAGAGAGATATGTTCGGCCCATTGGCCTGACAGCTGCCAATGCTTTGTGCATTAAAGAACTTTATCACCGACCGAACCTCGAGGCGGCGCGGCGAGAGAAGGAATAAGAGCTTCAATTTCGAACCACTGCTGCCACGCTACTGGTACCAGGGGGGACCTGTCCGGCTGGCATATGATTGATACGTCATAGATCTGTTACGCATGCGCAATTGACACGGCTAATTACGTTTACTTTCAAGGGAAAAAAATCGGGAAACTTACTTTCTGGATGCCCCTCGTATCCTATTGCAAGGAGCTAAGCTTCAAAATATTTTTTCCTTGCTTCCTGTTCGTGGCTGATGTATGAAACCTCTTTTAATTGACTAGTGAAGTGATTTGTGTGGAGTGTGGCATTGTATGGGGCATAAACATGGGCATTACGAAGCGAAGATAAACTACTGGAAACATTTGAAATGTGAATATGGAGAAGAATGGGACGTGTGAATGAGATAGAAAAATGACAAATGAAGCAGCGCTAGAAAGAGTGGGCGAAGAAAGAATATTTCATGCTGAATCTGATCAGGCAGGGAAATAAAATTGGCTGGGTCACCGGCTAAGAAGAAACTGCCTACTGGAGGATGCACTGGAAAGAATGGTGAACGGAAGAAAAGTTCGGGGCAGAAGAAGAATAAAATGACAAACAACATTAAGATACATGAATCATATGCGGCTACTAAGAGAAAGGGAGGAAAATGTGGAAAATTGGAGAATGTTGAGTTTATAGTGAAAGATCTGCCCTAGTGTAGAAAGCAAAGAATGAATGAAAACTTATTTAAAAAAAAAATTATTTAATATTCCTGTATTTTCACTTTTTTGATCACGTAGATGAAAATAAAATAAAGAAAGAACAGTAAAATGTAAACCCTAAACTAGTGGAAGGAATCGATAAAGGTAAGAATTGTAACAGCGACTTGAGAGTTAAATTTCAATTGTTTTTTTTTTTTCAATTTATTTATACACGCTTTAACATATGTGGTCATATCACGTATTTAGGATCTGTGGGTATACCAGTAGGCCGTTTTCACTATTGTTAGGTCCCTACTTCTATTGTGTGTTGTAGATGCCTTGTGTTCATGTAACTGATTATAGAGTTTGATTAATGTTTATGATATTGGCGATTGAGCAATGATGAATCATGCCATGTATATTTCCAATCCGGCATTTGCCTTGTGACTGAAGGAAATCATGAAAAATCCCAGTCAGCTTGAACCCGGACCTCCTGATGGCGATTCTCAAACACTACCGTCTGAGCCAACTCGCTCGGTTTTTTCTCTTTGATATCTTACCGTTAAAAATATGGCGTTAACATTTTTTTAGAGTGTTTTCATTCCCATGTGTTCTAGTTTTCCAGAAATATTATATTTCTGTGTGGAATCAATATTTACTTATTATGACTATCACTATACGTGTACGATATTTTGAACACACCTGTTCCAACAAAATAACCATACTTTAAGATAAATTAAATTAATTACCTATCTTTATATCTTTATTACTATAATCGATATGAAAATATTAAACAGAATGAACCATTTGCACAGTTCACCTGTCCAAATAATTTAAGTTAATGTACGTGAAACAATGCTAATGGATGATGTTTGCACTAGTTAATACAAACGAGTAACATATTGAAGCCATTTAGAAGAAATATAGGTAGTTTATTTACGGTAATCCATTTTAATATTGTAATTAATTTTAATATGTTGTAATTTAACGTCTGTTGACTTTTGAGTGATATGCAGACTATGATTAGTATAAATAAAATTAAATATTAAAAGTGACATAAGTATACTGTATATCCTATTGATATGATTTATCATTTAAATTCTATCATTCAGACATTTAGACCTCTAGTAATAATGCTGTCAAAATAAAAATTAAATATTAATAATTATATTTTTTATGTGGTACGGTTTATCCGGTGTGGAGTTTTGTATCGGTGAATAGAAATTTTCTTTTTTACAACGTTTCGAAGTAACTGCAAGCTCCATTCTCATGGCACTGTCATTCTAATCTTGATAAGACCGGTACTCTGATCTTGCACAAGAATATTACAGTATGGCAACAGAGAAAAACAAAACAACGAATCTCATTTTGAGTTCATGGTGCTATATTTATAATTACATTCATAATTTCGTCATATAACTTGTAAATGTAGGCCTAGGTGTTTATGTTCACATCATTTTCAGTGACGTTTAATGGCAGTGATATATTATGTTAACGTAGTTTTAGGTTCTTGAATTTCGTTTCCAAGAATGATATGTATATTTTATAAAATATTTTATAGTATTTGTTATTTTATTACTAGCCATAAAAGAAAACACAGAAGGAAATAATGTTTTTGCTTTGAGACAAAAAGGATCAGAAATGAAATTTCATGAGAGGTATCAGAGACTTTTTAATTTGATATATAATTCCTCCCTTGTACAATTCTTTCTTTATTATTCATTTTCCTTGACAACTGAGTACCAAAGTTTTTTTTAGATCATCTGCCTCTCGTATTCTTCTTCGTATTCTTCCGATTAACATAGTCTAAAGGGTGTTAAAAATCTTTCAATATTTTGAGAGGTGGTAATATTCATCAAAACAAGACATAAAAGGCTAATAAACATGAGCCCTGAAATTAATATCTTCCGAGGTATTCATCAATATCGTAGGAGACGCTCAATGTGATTTCTGTTCATTGTAACGGATACTTCTACCTATACTTCGTTCCAAAATGTCTGACAGGAGAAGTAAACATTGACGACAGAGGAGGAGAGAAATATATTTGCTATTCAACCAATGACAGAGGTCTTGAAGTTGAGTGGGGGTAGAACGCTTCAGACCGCCCAACTTCAAGTCAAGCGTGGAATGAGATCTCTTGTCATTTTTTTAGTAGTTATTTTACGACGCTTTATCAACATATTTGGTTATTTAGCGTCTGAATAAGATGGAGGTGATAACGCCGGAAGTACCCAGCATTTGCTCATACTGGGTTGAGAGAAAACCCCGGAAAAAACCTCAACCAGGTAACTTGCCCCGACCGGGAATCGAACCCGGGCCACCGGTTTCGCGGCCAGACACGCTGACCGTTACTCCACAGGTGTGGACTCTCTGTCATTGGTTGAATAGAAATTATACTTCTCTTCTCCTCTGTCGGCAATGTTTACATCTCCTGTCAGACATTGTGGAACGAAGTATAAGTCTTGTTACACTTTTGTTTACTGAATTTCTGATATGGTACTGTATACCAAATAAGAAACAAGCAAGGACCTCACATTAGAAGATAAGTTGTACTTAAAATACCAATTTCAAAGCTCTTGCTTGGAACAAAATTTAATTCCATGTTTATTATAATTTTTTCCCCAATTTGATGAATTCTGTGCCCTGGTATAACATTGAATTGTTTTTTTTTTTTTAATGGAAATCACATTAACCATCTCCTATGATGTTGATGAACAAGTACTCACATTTCGGAAGCTATTAATTTTAGGATCTATGTTTAATAGACTTCGTATTATTTTGGTGATTACACCACCTCTCAGAATAATGAATTCTCTATTTTAAATTGGAAATCACATTGGAAATCTATTATGTTCTCATATCTCGGAAGATATGAATTTTAGGACTCATGTTTATTAGATATTTTTCTTCTTGTTTCGATGAATAGGCCTACTGCCACCTCTCAAAATGTTAATTTTTTTAAATCCTATATTTATGTTGCTTCTCGGATCTCACACACTAGCACAACTTCTATTTCAATCGAATAACAGGTTTAATCTATAGCATTTTAGATTTCTGGTCGTATCAGCAGAATCTTCGATCTTTATTGAATTCTTACTTTCTATTCCTTCACGTATTTTTTATCTGCATTTTAAATATACAAATGCTTAACAGTTCTCTCAATTTATTTTAAAACTTACTGATTTGTGAATAAGAAAAATAAAATTAAGAAGCTGCTGATAATAGTATTATCACTTACCGAGTGTGGTTAGTGAACGATCTAATTTACCTACATATTAATACTCCTGTTCATAAAGGATGGTATGTCCAAGTGTTCAGCCGTATGAGCGGAATACTTAACTAGATACGGTATCTCTGTCATTCCTGAGAGTCACAAAACGCATGTAACATCAGACCTACGAGAGATGAAATGGCGGGAGATGGAAATTTAGTAGAAGACATTCTTGTGTGATTGCAACCTGTGTATATTTTTGTGTGGTTTTACTTTGTTTATAGTGTTTTTTTCTCTCTCTCTTTATTTCTTGTGTAGCTTTACTTTGTATATAGTGTATTTTTTTCTGTTTATTTCTATTATTGTATTTGTATTCCTGGTGTTGTGGAAGAGAAGGCCTGATGGCCTTAACTACAATGGAATAAATAAATAAATAAATAAATAAATCATTATTTTTAATAATAATAATAATAGTAATAGTAGTAGTAATAATAATAATAATAATAATAATAATAATAATAATCCCCGAGATTATCGTGTCAATGCGGAAGAGCGGAAGTTGTAAGGTGATTGCGGATGACTCGCTAATTATGCAAGAAAGTTAGGTCAGCTATATCTGTAATTTAAACACAAATTGATTATAACAAACCTACAGCATCAATCTAGTTCCAATACGGCTGGGATCTTTGTAGTATATTAATAAGATTATATCATATTTATTCATTATACAGAGGTTTCATTTCAAAACTTCCCAGTCTAAATAACTAATTATTTAAATTGAATTCAATTTAAACAAAAATCACGTCAATTTATATATTGTGGGGGAAGTCTGAAAGCAGGCTTAATTGTATTTTAGATTTCACCCCCCTTCCCCGGCCACACCCACATTTGAAATTTCAAATGGCGCCCCTAAATGTTTATACTTAAATATGAAAGAGCATTCAATTGTTTATACACCTCATTAATTTGTTTTCGCATTTTTTTTGTATCGTCGCCTGGAAACTTGTATTTTTGTTATTTTCAGTTGATTGTAGAATGAAAACACAACTTATTTTGTGTAATTTCGTAAATTTAATCAATAAGGATGATTTATATTCTCTCTTGAAAGGTATACACCATTTTTAAATAATTTATTACACAAACACAACTATTACAATATGAAATGCTCAATAAGTTTTTGTAGCTTTATTCTCTTGAGCTCTAATCAACAATAACAAAAATCCAGATTGCCAGGCGACGATAGAAAACAAAAGATGCGAAAACAAATGAATGAGGTGCATAAACAATTGAATGCTCTTTCATATTTAAGTATAAAAATACAGGAGTGCCATTTGAAATTTCAAAGTGGGGGTGGGTAGAAATTGGTGTGAAATCTAAAATGAATTAAGCTTGGTATCAGACTTCCCCTCAAATATCTAAATTGATGTGTTTTTTGTTTAAATTTAATTCAATTTAAATAATTAATTATTTAGACTGGGATGTTTTGAAATGAAAGCCCTGTTTAATTTCAAATATAAATAATTCATCGTTACTCGAGATATGACGCAACCCACATTATAACTTATTTTATTTTTTGACATTGGTTACAAATATATAAATGCAACATTTTCGATATAATTTCTTCTCTTTTCAGTTAACCGAAAACTGAGAATGCGAACCTTCAAGATCTAGGAGATATGACCTGAAGATGGACTCTGTAAGTGTGAGATTTACATTTTCATAGTGATTGTGTTTAGAGTAATCATTTGCGGATATCTACAGTGTGTTGAAACTTAATATCTCCAACATTTCGGAACTGTTTCCAGGTTCTATCAACATGGTAACATTGCCCTAAACCTGAATGTGTTGGGTTCGATTAATCCGATCCATTTCTTGCAAATAATTACAAATTTTGGGAGTACAACATCTTGAACCTGTAAATAGTTCGGGAAAGTTGAAGAAATTGAATTGTCTTACATCTTTGTAAGCAAAACATGTTCATTTGTACACAGAATTTTAAGAAGTAAGAACGTAGTCCAGGTTTATAAGACACGATTTATTGTCATTTGTGTGATATCTTGATCGTGGCTTATAAAGGAAGTAAAGTGTTAAGAAAAACCTTCTTACTCGATATATATAAAAAAAATCATACATTGTATAAATCCGAGAGTCGTATGTACTGTACAGTCATACTAAGAGCAAAATTGATAATAATGACAGTGTTCACCTATGTTAAATCATCTTACGACGTTGCGAAGATGTTGCCAAACGATATTTAATAGATATACACAACTTTATTTTTGGCTCAGGCGTTAAATTGCAAATTCTTGTGTAGTATAGTGCATAAGAATATAAGAGTGAAAATATGGCGTCGGTAATTATTGTATTGTTGAAGCCTTACTTGCCGAAGTCTTAATAGTGTGTGATGTAGCACATTTGCTTTTGACTGTAAAAGTATGAAGTTGAAAGTCAGCTGAGGTCGATTGAATTTTAATGATTAATTTAGCCAGGTAATAGTATATTTAAGATAGTCATCAGCAGCTGAGTGAAACTGCATAAATTTTATTGTTGGAGTGTATTTTTGTTACTAGCAATTAAATAATTAAGCATTATTTGCACCAACGTAATACTGTTGGCAACACACATGAGTTAACAAATCATGTAATATTGACAAACAGAATATGTTGACAAAACTTTTCTGCAAGTCCGCCGAGTTCGCTCTGTGGTAGCGTTTCTGCCTCTAGTGCAGCCGGCCCAGGTTCCATTCCCGGTGGGGTCAGAAATGTTCTTGTAAAATTTCTATCTCGGGACTAGGAGAGATGGCGGTGCACAATTTCTAATCACTAAATTGTGCATCAATATGCCTGGGTTAAATCTCAAATCTCTCCGCAAGGCATATGTCACTGTTGATAGTGATTCGTCCGTCGGATGGAGTCGTTAAGTATGGCCGCCCTCTTGGTGCTCTTCGACAGGTGTAGACTATGTGCCAGCACCGAGTTTCCTCTTCTCCCTTACTCACCATTTCCTACACTATACTTACACTAACATTTAACATACACTCACTCTAGTACACAACATATCTAACTCTTCACAAATATACATCATGCATAACGTGACCCGCCGAAGTGGTGTGCAATTTGAAAATGGATCACAGTCCTGTCATCTATCCGCAGTTTGCGGAACCCGAATCACACAAAGTGAAGTGGGTAGGCATTACACACACATACACACATTTTTCTGCAATAAGATGTTTAAATTCAACCAGTATTATTTTCAGAATTTGGATTCAAGATGCAGAGAAAGTAATATGTACAATCATTTTGAATCAATTTGGGGAATACCTTCTGTGTTTCCCTTTAATTCGCCATAAAACTGTGCCCTTATAACTTTATTTTTTTGTACCTCAACTCCATATATAGGCTATGTAACGAGTCTGAAATTTCTTCCCATCTATCTATCATGTTTTTGTTTCCATTTTTTAAAATAGTTTTCACACTTAACATCCCGTAAAACTAGCCGATCTATGTATATTTCTGTTATAGGAATTACATTTACTCGATTGCATTCTATATGGAATGCACAAGACTAAAAGCACATAAACTTGAGTCTCAAGCAAAATTAAATGCTCATAACCAGGGACGGGAAACAGTCACTCTCCCGTTACAGTTGCTATTGTACAGTTCTCGCCAAGCTTAGACGACCTCATTCACTCACACCACTCTGCTGACTCGTGCCTTACCCAAAACATAACAAAATCATACGGTGCATGCTTGTTAGTTATGCAGCGTTGTCACATTATGACTCTGAATTAGCCCAACCGCTGGGCTGAGGAAAGTACGATGTTTGGCAACGCTGTTATAAAGCAATTTTCTTATCGGACGCGGCCTGCATAACATAAACATCGAGAGCATGTTGACCTGACTTCTTTGACTCCTTTCCTCTGAGCTGGGGTCGTATAAGTTTGGCGAGTACAATCAAGGCCTTGGTACAATACGTAGATACTCATTCTAACTGCTCTGTTTACAATACGAGTTTCCCCATCCCTGCTCATAACTATGTTGACAATGTTGCGCCGGTATAAATACGCCTTAACAATGTCATCAGCATATTTACAGTAGTTCTTTGATGTTTATTGCCCATTGGTAGAAAACCATATTTTGTTGCCAACATGGGTATCTTACAACAGCTTCTTTAGGTTTTTGTTGACAATCTATGTCATCAACACATGTTATTAGCAATGCTGCGCCACTGTAAATGCACCATTACTTTGTTCAGGGCAATCAAAATCATAGTGTTACATTCATCAGTATGGATACCAACCAGACACGTCCAACTTCTCTTGTGTTCTAACAACTGATATGAAAATGCAGCAGTGATTGACACTGTGGAAAAATTATAGTATTGCTTTAATTCCTTAACCCTTGAATGCTGTCGTACCTAATTTTGACGTATAATAGGCAAACAAAATTGATCCTCGCTACTTTTCCAGCCAAGCCAACCCCTCCTTCTTCTAGCTATGCCCCATCTGTAAGTTGCTGACTATCAGTCGTGACAGCACGTTACATCTTACACGCTTAATCACTTTATTATAATATTATCTGGAAGTGTACGTCAGATTTACTCGTACGTATGAATAGTATTAATAGAAAATTTTCTGTCAGTGCAGTTTATTTATCTCATTATAAGTGTGTTTTATCTAACAAAGTAACACTGGATGAAAACTTATGTGATGATCCTGACACTACTCTGCAAATTATAGATGAAAGTTCAGATGATGGTGCTGAAGGCAAGGTAGAGATAGGCGTATTTGAATATGAAGTTTGTGATAGTGATAAGATTCCAAAATATATACCGGGTTGAAATTGAAGCTCAAGGGGAGAAAACTAATAGAATATACAGTAGGAAAGATTGAAAATAATTGTAGAAAACAAGCGAATGGGGAAAGAAGAAAAAGGAGCAAGAAAAGAGGAAATAGGAAATATTTTCTTGTAATTAGATTTAAATGTTTTCTTGTTTCTTGTAAATTTATTTTTATATAAGCAGTAATTAGAAACAAAAAACAAATGCAACTAAAGAAACAAAATAACAATTATATTGATAAATATTTTCTTGTAGTTAGGTCTGTAAAATTTGAAAACAAACAAGAGACATAAACAAGTAAACTACAAAGAAAGAAATAAAAATTATATTCCGAAAAGAACATAGAGCCCAAAAACACTTTTTTCGCCTATTACGTCATTTTTACCTATCACTAGCAATACTTTACTATTCAGTGACGATAGCATATTAGGTTTAACAATGAAAGATTGGAAAACAGACAGTCCATACTTCGAAGACAGCAGAATTGTTATTCATATTTCATTTTTATTAATTTCCGCGATTCCCTTCTAATTAGCCTTCTCCTTTCCTACACTTCGCACCCTTGTCCTCCAACTCTGTTCGCTATTATTTTCCTCTTTGTCATCTTTCTCCTTCCCTTTACGTTTCTCCTCCATATTGCCATCCTGTCCAAAATCGTTCTTATTCTTTTCAGCACCTTCTTTAACTTGTTCATCTTCCTTTCTTTTATTTAGTTCCTCATTTTATCCTCGTTCTTAATCTCATTATCATCAGTACCATTCTTGTACTCGTTCTCATTTTCCATTTCTTCTTCTTCTTTTTATTATTATTATTATTATTATTATTATTATTATTATTCCACTTTATAACTCCTCTCTATCTTTATCCTTCCAACCTTTCTCTTGCCACGAGATAGACAACAGTATTTTCCAATATTTTGGAGAAAATTTAAATTATGGTTTATTTAACGACGCTCGCAACTGCCGAGATTATATCAGTGTCGCCGGTGTGCCGGCATTTTGTCCCGCAGGAGTTCTTTTACTTGCCAGTAAATCTACTGACATGAGCCTGTCGCATTTAAACGCACTTAAATACCATCGACCTGTGCCGGACTCGAACCTGCAACCTCGAGCACAGAAGGCCAGCGCTATACCGACTACGCTACCCAGGTCGACCCAATATTCTGGAGAAAGACGTTAAGAAGAGATGAACATTCTCGTTTTCATCTGAACTTCAGTGTGGACACTTTCATTTAATACACGAAGGAAAAGAATGAATGAATTTAGAAAAGGATTCTTGAATATATTCTGAAATAATAAGTTAACGACCGCAGAAATACTTCAGGGTTGATACCTTAAATTGTTGATTTCATATGAAGAGTTCACTGCAAGAATGATGGATGTCACTTTCTTGTCGAAAATGAACCTGGACTGTCACTGCATAGCTTAAGACATATAGAATGTACAGTACATAGAGAGTTATATGGCATTAACATTGATAGTCATTGTCCAGTAATGATCGGAAAATCACAGTTAAGCTTTGAGCGCTAAGCATTTCAAACATTCAATTGCTTCTCCTGAAAAATGTGTTCCAAATGACATCCATCATTCTTGCAGTGGACTCTTCATATATTTTAAAATACCGGTATCTCTCTTTTTAGTATCGCTTTAACAGATGAAAGACGTTTTATTTTCGATCGTTGAATATAATATCACACCTTTGTCTTTTCGCTTAACTCGGTGTCATGCAACATTGTTGGTATTTCCATAGCTTTTAAAACTTTTTATGTATTCTCTCCCTTTCCTTCTTTTGTTTGATTGCTCATATTGTTTCTCAAGCATATTGATATCTGAATCGTTTTCAGACATTTAAATATACTATATTATTTCATTTCATTTAGAACGGAGTGAAATCGTAATTTCCCTTCTGACAGTGTTTGCAGAGTACATTTCGAATGTTCACACTGCAATATCAGTCTTTTCTGAATTCTTGATTCCCGACTTCACAAGTGGCAATTCTAACATGGGATGATGTGTTTTCACTGCTGCAGAGACAAGTTAGTGTTGGAGAGGTCTAGATTGGTTTTCTGTTATAAGACCTCTCCCTTCTTTTTCATATAAATCTCCAACCCTCGGTTTACTCTCTGGGGGTTATATTCTCCATAATGTTCAGTGCCCATCAATAAAAAAGTCCATGTAGAACGAAAGCAGCCTCCACCCAACTTCTGCTGCAATCCTGCAATAAAAGGTAGCTTAATTTTATGAGCTTTACTGCTACGACAACAGTAGGGAATGCCTTTTTAAAAAACCGCTGCAGAATGGCGCGCTCAAAAGTAAGAACTTCGATAGAATATTCGATTTTATTTTCTAGTTCGTTGTTTTCGATTTACTGTCAGATTTTGTTTCCTGAAACGTTCGAAAACGAAGTAAAGAAATTATTGCTTCTTGAATGGAATTTTTAGTTATTAGGCTACATAAATAGTTTAACAATTAGGAATTACTTTATTACTGTGAATAAACAAACTGATAAAAACAGAGAGTTTATGGAAGCAATACAGTTACATTTCCAATTAAATTCTTTTTGAAAATATATTTCTCTAATCTTCTCGTCTTTATCTTTCTCTCCTCCCCCTTTTCTTTCTCTATCTTTTTATTTTTCTCTTCGTTCCTTTTCCTCTCCCCCATTTTCCGTCAATCGTCCTTTTCTCTTCTTTCTTCTCCGTTTTAGCCTACTCTCTCTCCTGGTATCCATCTTCTTCATATATTTCATAAACAGTTTTGGACTCCATAGCTAATGCATACTTTACCTATCATTCCTCCTTGATGGGATGAGCACGGGATGAGGACTGTCCTCGCACTTAGACCGCTTGGGTGGGTCCATTGTACTACCCGGAATGAAATAATGTGCATGCCGTAAGGCCCCGCGCTACAGATTCTCCTACGGATTGCCTCCGAACTCCCCTACAGCCTGCAGAATCCCTTGACCTTTCCCTGTAGACATCACCGAGATTCCTCAACCCCGCGTTCCACGAGCTACTATAAGCCCTAGGGGAGAATCCACTGTACATAGCACTACCACCACCAACTAATGACCACATAACACAAGGTCCAAATTCGGTTGTAGTTCGCAGCCGATCCTACATCGGAGCATGCCAGAAATATGGGAAAGAAACTGATGCCTACGAAAGAGGGGAAATGTAATTATGATTGCGAAATGAGTCCGAGGTCAACGCCAGAAGTTACCCAGCAATTTTGCTATAATTGGTTCAAGGAAAACCTCGGACAGGACGTCAACCAGTTAACTTTCCCCAACCAAAATTCAAAACCGAACTCACTCGTTTCATGCTCAGACATGCTACTATTGTCGCTGTTAGTACATTGTCCTACTACTATTGCTACCACTACTCCATATTTGTAAAGAAGTTGTACTTAAATTCTTCTATTTAGAAAACGATGGACAGAAATGTGAGGCTGTAAGAAGCGTATTTCACCGGCATTGTCACCTTCATATCATTCAGACGATAAATAACCTAGATATTGATACAGCATCGTAAAATAACCCAATAATAAACAAATAGAATGATTTGCATGCCATAGGGCCCCGCGCTATAGATTCCCCTATGGGTTGCCTCCGAACTCCTCTACAGCCTGCAGAATCCCTTGACCTTTCCCTGTAGACATCACCGAGGTTCGTCAACCCCACGTTCCACGAGCTACTATGAGCCCTAGGGGAGAATCCACGGTACATAGCACTACCACCATCAACTAATGACCACATAACACGAGATCCAAATTCGGTTGTAGTTCGCAGCCGATCCTACATCGGAGCATGCCAGAAATATGGGAAAGAAACTGAGATGATGATGATGATGATGATGATGATGATGACGACGAAAGAGAGGAAATGTAATTATGATTGCGAAATGAGTCCGAGTTCAACGCCAGAAGTTACCCAGCAATTTTGCTACAATTGGTTGAAGGAAAAACCTCGGACATGACGTCAACCGGGTAACTTACCCCAACCAGAATTCAAAACCGAGCTCGCTTGTTTCATACTCAGACATGCTACCATTGCCGCTATTAGTACATTGTCCTACTACTATTCTACCACTACTCCATATTTGTAAAGAAGTTCTACTTAAATTCTTCTACTTAGAAAACGATGGACAGAAATTTGAGACTATGAGCAGCGTATTGTGATTCGTGAGGGATAGCTTATAGTAGTTCAAAACTTTTAAATTAGTATGCAAACAATAGTAGTTTCAGGATAATTTTTCATGAGAAAGTTCAAGACAGGGATTTCCCGAATTTCTTCTAACATCTTTTAATTCTCTTTGAAACAAGCATCATGTGACGTGAGTCATGTTATTCTCACCTCCCTCGGAGTTGCCATTCGGGCCGACATGTGAACACGTCGTACTTTTATCACAAGTTACAACTCTCGAAGGGAGAGTTGAAGACAATTTGAAGTTATTTCCCAAACATTCCCACCCTGCACGCATTCTCCCGGTGGCGTTTTTGTGTTGCTCCCTTCCTTTTAGTCCTTATACCCTCGTATCGACGCACACGCGTGAAAGTTCGAAGTTCACAACCTTAAAAAATAGTCTCCTTGTCGAAGAACGTATGAACAGACTGAAAAGCTATCTTTACTATAAACTCTGAACTCAAAGCCCATCGTCATCACGTTCATCATCGTAGTCACAACCTTTATCAACTTATTAACATAATCTACTCCTGTTGAATTTAAGACTGTAGCCTTTCTTAGTAACTTGTATCATCATTCTTGGACGGTGTCACTCCATTTCGATCTAGGCTATATAATTTATGCTCAGCTATATTGCTTTACTTTAATTAGTTGTAGATAATTTCGTTTCCGGCTTTATCCGTCATCGTCAGTGAGAATCTTAAGAAATTTATTTGGTGAACATGAAATCTTTTATATAACCGAAGTCCCAAAACAGAGAAATTGTGCTGATTTAGATACTTTCGCCTGTTTCATTACACTGATTTATTTATTAGATGGTAAACTATAATAATAAAATACAGGCGATGGGAATGAAAGTAAATATCGCGTAAATTAAACAATTTCCCATTATAGGTTTTGCTCGTAAGATACATGGTAACTAATATCAGTTCTGTTTCATGTGAATAGTGGGCTTAATATTTTTTTTCTTATCAGTTCACAAATCTAATATTGTACATCCCATTATCTATATCGTGCACAAAGTTTAAAACTCTCTTGCTTAGATATCGACTCCATTTGAACCCGGATTAGAGGCCTATGGATTCTTCGGTAGAACGGGTTTTCTATATTTTGGGTTGGACAATGATTCAAGGGGGTCACCAGCAAAAGGTGCTGTCTAACAAAATCTAAATGTGGTGCACAGGTTCACTTCTGCTTCCATATCAGCTATAATTTTCATTCGATTTTCTCGTCTTGTATGCAAAATTCTTAGGAAAGGATTAACCGAAACAACATGCGAATCTGCTGTTCTGATTGAATTATATTTATAGCAGGATCGGAAGTGGAAGTTCACCTTGGCACAAATTTAGATTTTGTTAGATAGGACCTTTTGCTGGTAACCCCTTCAATTTTGATCTCGTGTAAAAATTAGTGCATTTGTATTATTAAGGAACTTTGGTACTTACGAATTACATAATTATTTACTTTATTTTATCAACAACTAAATTTATGTTAATTTTTGTAACTGATTACTTTAGTATAGACATTCTTAAGCCTATGGACTTTATTTGTGTATCTCTGTAGAAATAATAAGAAACTTAATAAATATTAGACAAAATAAAATACTTATGGAGACATAAGATCTGTGTATTTCATTACACATTATTTTTATAAATACGTTTAAAAATCATCGGGATCGATTTCGAATAGGCTAAATCTAACTTTCGTACAAATCCTACGAGTGAGATTAAAATGTTTTAATGTTTACGGAGTTAGAGAGATACTTACTTCACTTGACTTTTTCCCAGATGAGGACACAGATACCTATTATTAGGAACGAAGTCCGAGAAATAGTTAAAGACTGGAAATGGGAAAAGTTGAAAGTGAAAAATACTCCATTAAATTATGGGGAACGCAAAAGAAACATAAAAATTGATATTTCAAATAATTTGTGTGTAAATAAAATGGAAATTCTTATAATTTCTCATCACTTCTAACATCTAACTTGAACAATGCCTCAAAATCACACTAACTTTGAGATGCATTCTCATATAAAAATGAACATTTGGTTAAAGATGTGCTATACTGCATTGCCAAGAAAACGCTGAATGTGCTCTGCTTCACCATACTTAAAATTCTTACACAAAAGTTATAACATTTTCTATACTTCACATCAAGAAATTCAACCATGGTAAATGGTTCTTCAGATGAAGTGATTTTCATCTTCTTATTCAAGTATTAACCTATACCGGTATGAATTTTGATGTGTAATTAATGTCTCATCTACTAACATTTTCTGTATGTTATTTATTTATATATCACAACAAACATGACGTAATTATTTCATTGTAAAATAATTCTGAAGATATAGAAGCTCTTAGATGCCACTACTGAGGGACTATGAAAGAAATCTATTGCAGTATAGAAGTGGTGAAGACGTATAACAATAGAATTAAATACCCAACATCAATATTAAGTCACTAATTTTAGAGCCATTTGTAGCATTAGTCTATATGACAATAAAATAAGTTGTATTATATTTTATTGATTATTTTATTATTCATCAGTGCATGTTGAAACCTGACAAGGATGTATAGTACGGTCTGTCTGTCGAATATATATCTTGATTTTAATTCATTATACATATAAAATTCAGTAGAATTTTGCGTATTTATTTATTTATTTATTTATTTATTTATTTATTTATTTATTTATTTATTTATTTAATCTGGTAGAGATAAGGCCATCAGATCACCCTTCCCCTCTACCAGGGGGTTACAACTACAATATTAAGAATACAATTACAATTATAGTTACAATTAATATTAAATTTACAAATACAATAAAAAATACGCTGAGAAAAATTAGCAGTTTAAATAATTTCCTTAATATTCTTGGTAAATTCAACACTTTCCAAAATATCAACCAATTTTCATTTGTCCTCAAACGAAAGTCAAGTCTTGATTTCGGGCGAATTTGAAGTAAAGTCACAATTGAAGTTCACTTTCGTCAAAATGTCCACTGTGAATAGGAAAATAGCGATTTTTTTCTTTCCAAAGTCAAATCTGGACCAAAGTCTCGTTTATGAATACTACCCTAAGATCTGTATCAAAATATGCAGTAGTATCGGTGACTGTGACGGTCTCTATTATTCCATTGTTTTCTTTTTCGAAGAACTGTGGACCAGTGATCAATTGCAAAGTGAAGTAACAGCTAAAAATTATAAAGTAGAATCTCTGCTAACACAAATAAAGCAAAATCACATGAATTTGTTCATTTTCTTTCACTGAGGACACTGGTTTTAGTTTATATCGGTACAGCCGATGAGGGGTGGTCCTCCGGCTTGGGGGTTGGGCGAAGGGCTAACAATCCATCACCGTAAAAAACAGCTTGTTACGAAATCTCAATATAGGCTATATTTGGGGCTAAGAGGGATGAAGTTACAGGAGAATGAAGAAAATTACACAACACAGAACTGCAAGCATTGTAGTCTTCACCTGACATAATTAGAAACATTAAATCCAGACATTTGAGATGGGCAGGGCATGTATCACTTATGGGCGAATCCAGAAATGCATATAGAGTGTTAGTTGGGAGGCCGGAGGGAAAAAGACCTTTGGGGAGGCCGAGAATTAGGTGGGAAGATAATATTAAAATGGATTTGAGGGAGGTGGGATATGATAGTAGAGACTGGATTAATCTTGCTCAGGATAGGGACCAATGGCGGACTTATGTGAGGGCGGCAATGAACCTCCGGGTTCCTTAAAAGCCAGTAAGTAAGTAGACATGAAGAAGTTTTCTGGAATTCTGCAACTCATGTGAAGATGATTCTACACCTTACACTATTAATTCCATAATAATTATTTCTACTTATGTCATTACTAGTCTCAGCAGTGATATCATAGATCAACGACATAACAGTTTTTTCAGATCTCCTGATTAAATTCTCCTAATTTCGAATGGAACATGAATTATTCTTCAATTTTTATGCTCTATAAATTTTCTTACATCTTCAGAAATACTTTCATTACTTCCTTAATAACATTGGACCAGCTGCATCCTAATGTTTTATGATAGAATCATGGCTTGAAATTTCAAAATTATTCCAGCAGTACTACTAAAATCGTCAGTTTTATCAACAAAATGGGAACTATGGAAATGTAAAAAGTAACAAATCAAAAACATTATTGTTTGTCCGAAAGAGTGATATTTTTTCTACCTTAAATATTATGACATGTATAACGCTTTGAAGATTCAAGGGATTTAATAATAATAATAATAATAATAATAATAATAATAATAATAATAATAATAATAATAATAATAATAATAATAATAATAATACGAAAAATACAGGGTGAAAAGTAATTAAACCGACAAACTCCAGGAGGTTTTTTGGGACACCAATAATAAACGGGTTTCTCTAATGTCATATTTTCCTCAGAGGCTTTATCAAACCGACAGAAAGCGTATGCGGATATTTTCTGCAGCAGAGGAAAGAAACGATAAAGTCTTTTACCGCGTTAGGCAATCTATGTCCCGCCGATGTAACCTTTGTGTACAGGTCAATGGAAGTATTTCTTTAACGTATTTTGCAGGGATTTTAGTGACGTAAATGTTTTTGAACTTATTTTACAGTGATTTTGATATGTAAATGTTTTATAAGAGACTCAAGCAATAAAGCATGGCCATGGTTTGTGTTACATTAAGATCTGGTGTCCTCGCGAAATAGTGCCTCGCAGAACAATATGAGATTAAAAAAAAAGTGTTTGCATTGATGTCCCATACAGCCTCCCGGAGTTTATCGATTTAATTACTTTTCCCCTGTGTATACTGTTCATGGATATTTTATTTAATATTTCTGAATAGATCAAAACTTCAGGAACCTTCCTATACATATGATGCTTCCCTTATATCGCAAGCTCAACAGCATTTTCTGTTATGTGTTTCGCACAGTTACCACGAAATCGGCCTCCGTTACTATGGTAGTAACTTTGTTTTCTTAAACTTGTTCATCGGAGAAAATATTTAAAAAAACTTAAAATACATTTTTTATTTCTCCGAAGATTGTTCTGAAGTACCGTCGCGAGGGGTGACTTTGTGCCATGAGGGTGACTTTGTGCCATTCGCGAAAATCATATGGAAGTATTGTTTAAGACCGTGACAAGGTTTTAAAGTCTACTTCCTTACGATTAGTAGTCTTTAAAACCTTGTGACGGTTTTACAGACTACTTCCTTACGTTTTTTTTTTTTTATGAAATTCGCGAGTGGCACAAAGTCACCCTCCTGGCACGAAGTCACCCCGCGCGACGGTATGCTATAATAATTTCTTGCGAAATGTTCGAAATGACTTGCACTACATTACCCACGAATGAGTAATCCTTTCAGTAGCTCATAACAGACTGAGGCGAACTGCATGTATGCAACGCCAGACAAACGCCCTTGAACTTCGATACATACGATAGGCGCACTGTGGGAGAAAACGTTTCTGTACGTACCGTGGCGTCGTATACGGAGGACTCTGGGCTTGTTTCTTGTTATCATTGATTTTGTCGGATTCTTTTTTTGAAAGTTATAGGTACACTTTAATCCAATCATAGCCTTATTTCCGCTTGATAAAATTGTTTTCGTCAGAGTACGTCCCGTTGTTGATGCAGGTGTTGTTTCCACGCTCCTCATCACTTTTATGTACCTGAATATTGTATCGTGTCCAGATATTTTACATATGACCCCAGGATATTATTATACTCGTATTATAATGGTGGTACAGAACAGTTTCTTGCTGCTTGTATTATCTCGACCAACATATATTAGATTTTCCTTATAGTTACGCAAATATTTATCTCAGAATACTGAATATTCAGTTATATTATGCTAAGCTTTCCTTCATACAGAAAGCACAACAGGTGTTCCTTTCAGATCGACCTGCCGTTATGGTCTGATGAGAACTTTTAAAATATTTACTCTATTTTTTACATAGGGGCGCTATATATTTTCCGAGTGTAGAAGTACGGGCAGTGATGCTCGTTACTATTAAGAGTTTAGCTGTAATGTTGCTCAGTGTCAGTGGTCTTAAGTTCCAATTTCGCGTCGTACATGAATGTTGTCTTTTCTCAGAGAAACGTTTTATGTTGTTTTAAACGAAAACTCATTACCAATCTCAACTATATTTCGCTCAAGTCACACGAAATATTTGTTTACTATTAAATGTTGGTATTTCTCAAAATTAAGAAAAGAAAGTCCCTGAAATTTGTCCAGATCACAAGAATGTAGTCAGTTGTGTTAAAGTATAGATTTTATTAAAAATGTTAAATTGAATAATTTTGATTATTTAATATAAAACTATTATTAAAAATAAAAAGTGGACTGTACTATACGTAGTAGTTAAGATACATGTTTAATGCTTCTTACAAGCCTAAGTCTCAACCCAGAGTTAAAATACCTTGTAGGGCATGGAACTTTGTCTCCTTTGATTTATTACATTCAAAGACTCACATTGTGCAAACCCTATATTGCACTGGTCCTATTGTGTACGTTTACAGCAGCCATCGGAAAATTAGTACTCATAATGACATCACTGAACGAAAGCCACAGTACGACGTAATACCAGTCGATGAGTATAGAGCACTGCGTTTGGATCCCAGTGGCGGACTCTCATGACGTTGATTACTAGGGACGGTATTTTGTCTCAGGAGGTTACATGGTTAAGCATTGCTGGAGTTTTTACTATACCGGATGAGATGTGCGTGTAGCAAACAAAGTACTTCTGTCTGCTCATGCGAAACCTGTTTTGTCAAGTAGAGCAGTACAAAACATAGACCACTTTAACAATTATACTAATATTTACAATTTATATATTTTAGGGTGGGGAAATGCTTGTAATTCTAATCTCACTCCACTAATATTTATTCAGAAAAGAATAATTAAAATATGCCTTAATAAACCAATTGATTACTCATCTGAGCTTTTGTTTACTGATTTTAATGTTTTGAAAATTAAACAGATTTATTATATTGCCTTATTAATCTTCATACACAAAAACCGTAATAAATTCAAATTGTATCATCATAAATATGGAACTAAAAGATCCGATTTTATACGACTAGAGGAACCAAAGTGTTTCACAAGCACAGCTCTGAGCCATGGTACCTACTTTGGTCCAAGGTTATACAATAAAATAATTGATAAATACCCAAATTTGGAAAATTTTAGTATCAGGAATTTCAAAAATAGAGTTAGGAATTTAATTTTTAAAGAATATATATTGATTTAATATGTATATGTATTTGTATAACTTAAATTGTTAAAATTGAAATTGTATTTTTAAATTTAATTTATTCCTGTAATTTTTTTTTTCTTGATCCAGTTTGTGTCAAAAAATTATCTTTGTGTTTATCTTTGTGTTTAGATATCTCCCTGAGCACGAGTTTTTTATTCTTTCAGGGAAGAACTAAGATTGTATTTCTGTCAATGTTATTTTATTAACAATAAACAATATTATTTAAACTATGTAGGCCACATTAGAATACGTTATTTTTACTATTTTATGCAGGCCAACATTGATAAAACATTATTTATACTATTATGTACAGTGTTGTGTAATGTAATGAAAGGTATTTTATGTCATAATCAGGCTTCGGCCTAGGGACACAGAGTATCCAGTATGAGGTTTAGAGTACACGGAGTATAAATACGTCATGACCCGTGTCGAGTGACTGCAACAGCACAGGTACCCACAGGTCCGTAATGTGCATTACCGTTGTGTGTATTGCTGCTTGGCTGCGGTACGTGTAACAGGCTTCGGCGTAGGGACACCTGATTGAAGGTTACAACTCACGTTAATACTTTTATGGTAGACATTTATTGTCTGCACTAGGAATGTACTGTATATACTGAATCTGTAGAGGGTGAAATATATTTTGTGCCGCACTATGATGGACTGTTTACATGTTGAGACACGAAGTAACGGCGCGCTTCATCTCCCAGTCCACTCGACCAACACAAAACTATCGACCGTGCGTTCTGAACTTCATGCGTTTCTAAGCCCAGGAACGAAGCCTAGACATAATACTATAGCCTACTTATTTTATAAATAACATACAATAGTGTATAAAGGGGCTTCAGACATTCACTACTTTCAAAAGCCGATTGTCAAAAAGACTGCTTTTTCGTCTCTAGAATATGATCTTTCTTCAAATATAACTTTTGTGGAATATGATTTTTATTTTTTATATATCAATAAATTGTCCTTCATTATAAAATCTCATTTCTTTGATACAAATTTTCATATTTAACGCTAAATTGTAATTGTTTAATTCTTCGAATTACATATAACTAAACACATCCACATTTTGCTCCTGTATTATTATTATTATTATTATTATTATTATTATTATTATTATTATTATTATTAGACTTCGTTGAATTGCCACACGCAGCATGCAATCAGGTTGCCGATGTACGGTAGTATAAAGGAGGTGAGCGATCTCCCGGTCTCGTAGTATAAGCAGTTCATGTTAAGAGTTGTGACCGGTCCAAGTAGATAGAGCAGCTACAGCTAATATATACCTATGTAAGCACTTGTTTTTGCATTGCTGTGGTTGGAATAGTCAAAGCTTAACATTTGTTCAGTGCAGACAAGAATTCAATCAAACATACCACAATGAGAATGTTGCTGTTCCAAACAATTGCCCCTGGAATACCCTTACCCCCGCAGCCAGTCTTGACCCGTTGGAAAACGTGCTTGGATGCTGTTAATTAGTATGCAGAATATTACGGCAAAATAATGGAGGTAATTGATGCATTGGATAGCACAGACAGCTCCGCTGTTGCAGCTGTAAAATCATTGCCTTCTGAACAGCTATTGGAAGAAATTCTGTTCATTGATTCTAATTTTAAAATCGTGTCCAAAAGCATCATCCTATTAGAATCGTCTACACTACAACTCTCAGGAGCCCTTAATATACTGTATAAAGTATCACAAACCGTTATCCAAAATAACAATTCACCAGTTTCAGAAAAAGTGAAATGTAAGTTGAGAAACATTATTGCTAAAAATTCTGCCTATTTACAACTTCGTATTATAAATGATGTACTATCAGGACACAACAAGACGTCTGAAATTGGTGTACTAAAAAGTAGTGACTTTCCGTTCTTCAAATATGCACCTATTACATCGTGTGATGTTGAACGTACATTTTCCCAATATAAAAACTCTTTGAGTGACCATCGGAGGAGGTTCACTTTGCAGTCGCTCAAAATGTAAGTAACTCTTCACTGCAATGCACATATTCAAGGATGATGTGAGTATATTACATTAAATTTTAAGAGTACATATCTCACTACAAAATAATTGTGTATTTATATGTTTAGACATTGCCTACTTCAATGATCATTCATTATATTTCTTGAATGCAGAATACAAGTTTTATTGTAACCGCAGTATACTGCTCAGTGTTTACATCAGAGGCATACTCCATCCGTCGCACGTCCCCTTCTCATACAGTCTATACTGCGTGTGTAGTAAACCTTACGATTCTCGTGGTAATTCCAAGAAGTCTAATTATTATTATTATTATTATTATTATTATTATTATTATTATTATTATTATTATTATTATTATTATTATTATTATTATTATTATTATTTCATTATTTTGTATATTTCTGTTATTTATATTTGCTGTGAATTTTTGTACTGGTTGAATGGAAGAGAAGGTCTTACTCGTATGATCTTAACTCTGCTAGTGAAAATAAATGACTTAGGCCTAAATAAATGAAGAAATAATTTAAATTGTAGAAAACATAATCATAGTAGCAGTCTTTATCACTTTAATGCATTGTAAATAGTGTATGATGTCTAGTTTTTAATCATGAATAGAACGTCAACTTCAGTACAAAGAATATGCTGTGGCACGTGTCAAATATGACGTCACGTCAATATAGTCTGTGAATAGCTAACCTTATATCTGTACGCCCTCGGAAGAAATATGGTCTCTCTTGATTATACATTAATGATTTATATATGGACAAATTATGTTATATTTCACTTAAATTTTTAATGTGTCACAAAAAGCTGGGAAAATACAACACAATTTGTCTCCCTTAATACAACTCGTAAATTTTCGTTTGTTAATCACGATCTACGTTAAGATTTTACAAGTTCCCGTTTAGAAGACGATTATTCGGAAATATACTGAATTACTGAATGCGGAGCCAAACATAGCAGCATTTTCGGGTAGGAGCACTTTTATATAGTACCATTGATACGTTTAAGTCACGTTATGTTTGTGTCGTGTTACAATCCATCCTTGCTTTACTTTGTCATGTCATCTCATGTCGGTTATACCTATAAATACAGCACTTCTGTAGTGATTTTTCTTCATTCGTTTACCCGAAATGACCAACCATAACTAGTATAAAAAAGTGGACGAATTTTCCAAGTTTAGACATTAATGTAAGACAGATATTTCCAAAGTGGAGGATAAGTAAAACTTTCACAAATTGTTTCTAAACCTGAAGTCTTCGTTACGTACATTACAATTACTTTGAAAGTCTGAAATCTCAGAGTATAGACTACCTTCACTGTCAACGCATGTTATAAGCTGACAAAACATTCGACGCCTCCATAATTATTTTAAGTATTTATTCCTCGCCACAGTCGAGATCCGTTCTCACGCTTAGAGCAATAAAAATATTTTTAAAATTGAATGCATGAATAATGGTGCGATTTCTGTCCAAGCAATAAAATATTTCCAATAAAGTTTTGTTGGTCTGATGGGACTTCGTTGCAGACATATCCGTTCAACCGCAACAAATTCACAATGAATGAACAGTTTTAGTGCTACAATCTTCTCAGACGAATTGGCCGGTTAAAATAATTTGACACCAGTCTATTTTAGGGATGTATAATATTTGTGCAGGTGGCCACGGTATTCACGTATTGAGTTACAAGGAGCTGTTCGAGATAATATTTTTCGTTTTGTAAACCCCGCGACTAAACGAGGGCATGTAGGGCTACATACATGTCGGTAATAAAATATCGTTTGACGGTTTAACGTGACCGACAATGCATAAAGTCCACCAACAACCTGACAGCTTCAAAAGAACAATGAGAAAGCTTCGCGGAGAAAAAAGAAATAACACACGAAAGAAATTGCCACACAACGCGATTTCGTCTGATTGCAAAACAATGGAGAGTGCTTGGCAGAAAATAATAATATTATAAAGGATGATTACAGATAGTAACACATTTAATGAAATAAATGTTGAGATTCACCGTAATGTATATTATTTCAATGTACCGAAGTACATATGATATTTCCATGCAGATATTCTGCGTCATCATACGATGAAAGAGTAATGGAACGGAGAAAAATTCCCTCCGGCGCCGGGACTTGAACCCGGGTTTTCAGCTCTCCGTGCTGATGCTTTATCCATTAAGCCACACCGGATACCACCCCGGCGTCGAACAGAATTGTCTCTGATTGAGTTCCAACTCTTGGGTTCCCTCTAGTGGCCGCCCTCTGCACTACGTCATAGATGTCTATGAACATAGGACCGAAGTCCACACATGTGCTGAGGTGCACTCGTTATGAGTGACTAGTTGGCCGGGATGCGACGGAATAAGCGCCGTCTTAAATCAGTTCGTGATTTACGCATATCATATATATTATTTCAATGTACCGAAGTACGGAGAGAATTTTTCTCCGTTCCATTACTCTTTCATCGTATGATGACGCAGAATATCTGCATGGAAATATCATATGTACTTCGGTACATTGAAATAATATATATGATATGCGTAAATCTCGGCGCTTATTCCGTCGCATCCCGGCCAACTAGTCACTCATAACGAGTGCACCTCAGCACATGTGTGGACTTCGGTCCTATGTTCATAGACATCTATGACGTAGTGCAGAGGGCGGCCACTAGAGGGAACCCAAGAGTTGGAACTCAATCAGAGACAATTCTGTTCGACGCCGGGGTTGTATCCGGTGTGGCTTAGTGGATAAAGCATCAGCACGTAGAGCTGAAAACCCGGATTCAAGTCCCGGCGCCGGAGAGAATTTTTCTCCGTTCCATTACTCTTTCATCGTTCACCGTAATGAATGTTTAACATTACGTATAAAGTAACTTATATGATTTTGTGTAAGCTATTTAATTTTCATATTCCAAGTAAATTAAGGAATCGTCATATATTTCGAAAAATATGAGCACTCTTTAATGAAGTAACGAAATAAACTATTTTATACTCCTTATTTTATTATGCTGATCTGCAGCATGAATTTTGTTTGTAAAAACGGTAAAAAAACCTTTTAGAAATATTAGATAAGATAATAACTGCCTCCCATTGGAGGTAGCCCAGAAGGACTCAGTATACTCTCCTGCATGAATTTTACAATATTAAATGTTTACATAAATTTAGTAGAAAGAAAATTAAAATAAACATATATGAATATAAAGTGAATAAAAAAATTAAACAGAGTGAATATGATGACTCAGAATTTGGCAAGAGCGTTTTAAAACTGAAGTTATGATGTCAGCAGTAAGTGTCTGTGGTAGTTCAAAAGTCTTCCTGAAGCTTTCAAAGAACTTGGGAATCACACCACGAGCTCCAATAAGAAGACCAATCACCTCAATGTCTTCAAGCTGGTATTTTGCCTTGAAGTAATCAACTATTGGCAGATAAATGTTGATCTTTTCTTGATTGACATCCTCCGGCTGGCTACTCCCCGTTTCAATCCTTATGGTAGGATCAATTATATATCCTTTCTTGGTAGTCTGGGAATACGCTATGATGTCAATACGTCTAGAGGAGCCATTAGTAGCAAGGCAAAAAACTTCCTCTTCTCAACTAAAGGTAGTTGGTACTCACACGAGGCTGTAAAGCAACCATATACATGAAAACTAATTCATGTCTTATGATTTATAGAATTAATGAGTAAATTATAAAAATGACACAACTATAAGTGAAATGTTTTCAGAAGTAATTATAAAGAAGTTGTGAACTGTACCAGGCCTGGGGGGCTATTAGTTCAATTGAATCATACAGATTTCCCTTTAACTTCTCACTCCACCTCTCCGGCTGAGACGACTAGACCCACTCAGTGACGGATTGCATCATTGGTTTTACGAACTTTCGCTCTCGCTGGTCGCTTGAAATCCATCACTGATTCACAGTGCCTACTGTTTATAAGACAATGAAACGGAAATAACATGGAAGAGGGGTTTCAAAGTTCCGTTCCACTTCCCCGTTGTGCCCAGGACTGAACTATACGAAAGTATTCGAAGAGATGTTGGCAGTCTTGTGTAGAGATGAAAAGATCGGCTATATTATGTATAAATTATGGAACATGCATATGACCTAATCCATAATAATAATAATAATAATAATAATAATAATAATAATAATAATAATAATACTAATAATAATAATAATAATAATAATAATAATGATAATTCTATGATGAGGAAGAGAAGGAAATAGATCGTCGACAATTTTGTTCAACCTTTCTTTGAAGAATTTTATGAGAGATGTATACATCTATGGAACACTTGGAGTGGTTAATTCAGAATCAGTACCGATACAGTAAATGCAGCTCGTAGTTTTGTACAGCCTATCTGGAGGAGAGAACTGCGAAACTGGGAAGTACCTGTGAGGAACATGGACCTCTATCAATAAAGACAAAATGATATGTATCCCCTCAAGTAGAAGAGGATCCTATAAATAAAATAACTTATACGCCTTTATTATGACTCCTCCTATAATAAGTGTTCCAGTTTTCAAATACCTGGAGTCCTTGATAACTGAGAACAATAACACGAAGGAGATTGTAATGACAATAACGACTTGCTACATAATCATACCCAGCCCTAAGAGGCATTTCAAAGCAGAGATCCTCAGCCTTTAGAAACTGAAAACTGGAAGTGACCTATACTCTACACATAACATATAGTTCGGTACGTGAATTTTGCTGAAAGATGACGAGTCTTGAAGAGAATGCAAACATAATTTTGCTTCGAATATTTGGAGTTGTTAGAAACGGAAAATTTCAGTGAATATGAATTAATGCAGAACTAAAAAAACTCACTATTAAAGCCAGATATTGCTATTGAAATTAAAACCAATACACTCAGATGCATGAAATATGCCATGTGAGTGTGAAATGGGAGATATGTGTTATTATCTTAAATGGAAGATGAGGGAAAGGTAGACTTAGGAAAAGGTGAATTATAATATTGAAGAGAACTGAATGACTATGGAAGTAGAAAGCTGAAAGGCACATTAGTGGCAAAAAAAAAAAAAAAACCGGACCTACCCTTGTAGCTGATTTCAGAGCCTGTTCACTCCAGAGCGTCGGTGCATATTCCTTGGACCCGAAACCACCTGTGCAGTTGAACAACAGCCACGCAGCTATGGCTCAGGTACTTAATTAACTTATTATTCCCAGAACATGAATTTTACCAGCTTATTTTCTAATGGCTTTCGAAATGGGCTACGTCAGCAGTCGAAACTACAACAATTTCAATAGATTACTCGTTATCTTGTGAATGTGGGCGTGGCATGCGCAGTGGCTCATTTGGGGGCTTTGTTTATTACGTCGGTCCGGTTTTTTGCCACTACTGTACATCATAACAGTAATGTACTTATTTTATTACTCTGTTATCATTAATATAATCGGAGATAAATTAAACAATTAAAGTAAATTTAAAAGTTTAAAAAGTATAGGGTTTGAAAGCATAAGATTGGAGTTTAAATGTTCTATTAGCTTATAAAATTAATACAGTGGACGCTATTAAGTTCGACAGAAATCAAGTTCGATATTCCTATAGTTCGACTGCTTACGTAGAAAAATTAAATATGCCCCTATACAGGCACTAAGAAATGGGTTTGCCATTTGAATGGGAATTGGTTCTATGTTTTGTAGTGATACTTTTGTTAAAGGAAAACAGAATATTCTATTGATTAGGACATCCATATTTAATCAATGATTTTAAATTAATGAACTCTTCTTTCTCTGTTTGAGAATTGTGCCGTTTGTGAGACGTAACTGTCGAAACCCACAGTGGAACTAGAAGCGCGTACACAAGTCTCGGGGCGGGCAGGAAATGCAAGTACAGTACTGTATTCGTTGATGGATAACCAATACGAGTTTGTATTCATTTCACCTGCCACACTGAACTTTCAATTCTGTTTTGTCGAACTTAGGAGAGTCTACTATACACCTAAAGTAACTTTAAGAAAATATAAATCCACTAAGTTTGCTAAAAAGAGATAGGCTATGAATGTTCGGGACTTCATCTATCTCTAAAGATAGTAATATCCAGGTATGGTTCTAGCAGACGTTGGTTCTTAAGAATTAGAGGGATATTTTATTACACTATTAGTTAATTAATTAAGACGATCCTAAAAGAAGTTTCAAGCAAAGTGTATCTGGTGTCCAGTATAGTTCTTGAATATTTACTAAGTGTCGAACCTGTTGTACGCAAAGATTAAGATGGAAAGCTAAAGTCATAGTATTTGTTTCGAATTCCGTCTTCATTATGAATATTTTCCATCGTTTTAGTGGAGTTCTGCATACTCTTAGGCGAAGATGCAGCGTTACCCTAGATTTCTACTATACTCTATTTAAAATTGAAATTAACCGAAATAAAAACAGTAGCACAACTGTGACAGTTCAAGTAGCCTAAAGGGAAGTGAAAATAATCAACAGCGAAGAATGAAGGAAGAAAATTAAAAGAGTATAAAAAGAACAAAGAAATGTCGAAAATAAAAACATAATTAATTATATAAGACAAAGAAACGTAACTTACAACATTTTTAAATCCAGTATGTTTATAATTAATAGTTAAGTGTACTAAGTGTTATGTGAAATGTTTCTTAAACGCATATGAGATATGGAAGAATGGAATTTGCAGTATTTTCGTATACACATTTTTACATTTACTATCAAATGAAAGCACGTTAACGTTTTCACAAAAATGAATCATGTATGACAGCGAACAGTTTTTGATATTATTGTAATTCATGTTACAATAATCATATCAGTTAAAATCTTCTTAATTTCCGAAGTTAAAGGACTTTAAGTGGATAAAAATTTACATAACGTGCAAGAATGAATGCAAAAGACATTTTAATTAAGTAAAATATTTCAATACGATATTGAATATTTTGTCTACACGTTTTTCAAATTTCAATTTTCTTTAAATTATATAATTTTTGTGCTATTCAACTTCATATATTCATGTCAGCACTCCACTACACAATTTCCTTGCACTCACTTCACGGGGTCATTTCCATTCTTCAATACGATAGCTCTCACACATGTAGACACTTAGCTCAACCGATCTGCTCTCATATGTAAGTTTGTTTACCTTCACAGATCATCTCACACAAGTCACTTCTCCACATCATTTGCTCACACTACTATTCGCTCATTGATTTGTTGACATATTATACATGCTTGTTCATATATGTATTGCGATCAAGCACTCAGCCTCATCGGTGAAATATTGAACGTCATTCTTGACAAACGCAGACCGCATGTAACATCAGACCTGCCAACCTAACAGAGATGAATTAAGGGGGAACGTGAATTTAGTAGGGAATAAGCTTTTTAATAATAATAATAATAATAATAATAATAATAATAATAATAATGATGGGACGGATACATAATATTAAACATGAAAGTAATGCTATCACCACTGAATTCTCAAGATTTTCGTGTCAATGCGGAAGGACAGAAGTAGTAAGCTAATTGCAAGTAGTATTCGCGCATAATGCATCAAAGTTGGTAGGTCTGTAATTTAACCACAAACTTATGACAACAAACCTACCGCAGCAACCTGCTCCCGGTTCGGCTCGTCCCTTGACCGAACTATACAGTACATCCTCTCGCAAACACAGTAACTCATTCACATGACTTCTCACAAGCAATTCGCCAACCGATTCACTCATAAGTTGCGTATTTGTCTTTCCCACAATTATCACACAGTCATACGTCCATTCGCAGCGTCTCTATTTGTCACATATTCAAATCAATTTATTTGAAATAAATAGTTATTTGTACTGGAAAGTTTGGAAATGAAAGCTCGGTATTTCTCCTTCGTGAAAATGAAGGGACAATTTGATATAATGAGTATATACCAGAGCTTTCCAAACTGGTGTCTCCTGAAGGTGTATGGAGTGTCGCGAACTCTCTGGTATATTTAATTATTTCGAGCTATTAAATCATGATAACTGAAATGAAGTAAGAAAATCGCTGATCACCCCTTGCTTACCTAGCTGCCTTGTAGACATGTGTCCTTGACAGACATAGATGTACGTATAGTTGTAGTATAGAAGTATAATTCTAGTTTGCAAGGTAAGGATGAGACAAAATATCTGCCTTATGAGACAAGTTAGCAATTTGGTCTCGGAAAGTGAAAGAAGACAGCTATGAAATGTTCCCAAATATATCTCACTGTGATTCGAAGAACAAAATAAAAGATTCAATTTACAGATAAACTCGGAAATTACTTCCGAGGTCAGAACACAAAAGCTTATGACTCGATAAGAAATCCATTTTTGTCGTCTGAAGTTAGTGGACTTTCCTTAGCAGAAGAAGAAGAATTGGCAGAGATTAAAAATGATAGAAACTTGAAGTTAAACCACCAAAGAGATTATTTGAACAGACTCTGGATTTTACTCGAAGATTTTCTGCATCTTGCTTAACGAGTTATTGTGGTTTTGTTGCAGTTTTCAACCATATAATATTGCGAAGCAGGATTTTATATAATGTCCATTATCAAACCAGTGAAACGTGGCAGTTTAAAAATGCTGGATGAAGAAATGCGAGTGAATTTATCCCATATTCGTCCAAACATAAAATATATTTGTAAGATTCGCCAAGCACATATGAGTCACTGAAAAACTGAAACCAAGGGTGAAAACAAGCGTGATTGTTTTCCTCGTCTTAGAACTCTATGTAAATATTTATTTCGCCTCATATGTGGAAATATGTTGGTTTATTTTATTTATTTTATGAAAGTTGTACTAGTAGCCTTTCAATGTGTGGGATACTTTCATTTAAGGGATAAGTTGACGCACTAAATTTTTAGAGTTTGCTAGAGTATCACCTTATAAAAAAATTCGGAAAGCACTGGTCTACACTGTTTCCATTTCACTTAGATAACACTTAACAATGATGCTCATTTTAAGTAGTTTCTAACTGAATGTTTTGGGTTATAAGCGTAGTAAAAAGTGTCGAATAGGTATTGTTTATTTAGGCAAAATTTTTGCAAAATATGTAATGCATAATTTTCAAAATTCGTTTCCGAACTAGGTGATAAATATTTTATTAGTTAATGGCCATGGGTAAAAGTTACATTTAACTTCAGAAATTTTATTTTTAGGTGCACAGGAAGGGTTCTCCTGTCCTCATAGTAACAGAAATTCAACCCTAAGTAGTTCTTGATGAGTGAGAGTCAGTAATGTCGAACATAATGAAATTCTGAAATTCTATATAGTTCACAGAGCATTTTATTTATTTTTATTTATTTATGTAATTAATATTTTTTTATTTATTTGTTTGTTAGTTTGTTTACTTGTTTACTTCTGTAGGTACTTTACTGATTTATTTTTCATTTATTTACAATTAATTAATTATTTTAGTATATAAAACATGGCGCACGATTACTTAACAGTTTACCAAACTATAGTGAATGACTTGTTGGATCATGTTAATACCCGACGAAATTGAAGAGGTCAATTCGTATGTTCGGATGGACACAATGCGACTCCCACCTGTTAATCGGACTAATTTGCAATTTATTACTTTAAACACACATGCTGTTAGTTAATCGTAACATCACTTGAGTTGCATTCGATTTCTAATAATTACAGCTCCATGATTCTGAATTAATAGGCCTAATTTATATTAGTATTTGATATAGCCCTACTTAAAAAGATAATTGAATATTTGTTCTTTCCTTTCTGCATCGAACATTTTGACGGAGAATTGCATATAATGGAGAATGAATGAATGAATGAATGAATGTTAGCCATGATGTCCCATGTTGGGCACCTGCCTCCTGTGATGGGGTTAGAACCCCCTTCGACAGAGATGACTCAAGTGTACTCGCTTGGTGAGCCAATCCAGGCGAGCTTGTCGTGTACACTACTTTTGTGATATGGCTAATAATTCTATTAGACTTTAACCAGTCTCAACACTCTGTTCTTTGTTCATTTTTTCTTGTATTACACACATTATACTGACACTGGGACTTTGACAAACACTGATTGCTATTTACACTATTTATCTGACACTTTCTCAACACTGACTTTACTATTTACAAAACTTATCTTACACTTTCACTAATACTGACTATTTACAATATCTTAATACTGATTACGTTATCTATTTACAATGACCTTCCCTAGTTCTTTCCACAAAACTCTGTTCTTTGCTGTCCTCGACCATTGTTTCCCCGCCTCTCTGGTAAACATGTCAGACCATCTGAGCCGTGGTCTTCCCTGTCCTCTCTTTCCGACGTAGGGGTCCCACATCGTGACTGCATGGGTCCATCTTGCCTGGTGTAATCTCGCCACATATCCCTCCCAGGTTCACTTCGTTACCGTGGCTCGTTCTGCTGCGTCAGTAGTGTTCGTTAGTCTTTGTAGTGTTTCGTTAGTCATTCTGTCTCGTAGCGTGATGCCCAGTATTTTTCTTTGCATCTTCCTCTGGCATGTTTGTATACTTGAGCGTTTTCTCTCGGTTAATGTCCAAGTTTGGCAGCCGTATAGCAAAACTCGGATTATACATGTCTCTAGTGCCTCGAACTTGAGATTGCGGTTGATTGTCTTGTCCGTCCATATGAACTTCTAACAGAGAATATGATATTTAAATTCCGAAATTTAAAATCAGTAGCTCTTTCTTGTACGCCCAAGACACTTTCGAGATAAGAATTTATTGAAGCTTTATTCTAAACTTTCTCTAAATTAGATATGACTGCATTAACATAAAATTACGCCCTTTCATGGACGTCGACCCAATACGAAATAAAAATTGTAGGGACAAGTAAATGTGTTCATTTGCTTGGAATAGCAATTGTCGTGTAAGTAAAGTGAAGCTACCTGCATTATAGGCGTTGTAGGCCCTAAATCGTATAAATCAAAGGTAGCAGTTTCAAAATTATTAGGAATGTTAAATCATAATTTCAAGGTTAACCGAGATAAAGAACAATATTTAAAATTAAACAACAATAATTCTGCATATCCTACACTACTGTATGACATCTAAATTTGGACCCTTCGGATGTTTCTTAAGCACAACAGAGACGATATTTTCGACGACAAATGCTGAATATGCCTCGTTAAGCAGCAAAAGAATTGTAAAACCTTTACAAGAGCTAGAAAGCGTACAGGCCCTGGTCTCTCAACTAGAATAATAAAACAAATCATTATTCAATACAGATCACCAACGAGACGGCCTGGTTGGCGCAGTTGGTATAGTGCTGGCCTTCCATGGCCGAGGTTGAGGGTTCGATCCCGGGCTAGGTCGATGGCATTTAAGTGTGCTTAAATGCGACAGGCTCATGTCAGTAGATTTACTGGCATGTCAAAGAACTCCTGCGGGACAAAATTCCGACACAACGGCGAAGCTGATATAACCTCGGCAGATGGCGAGCATCGTTATATAAAACATAACATTTAAGATCATCAACGTGGTATAGATATTACTAAGTGGGACTCATGGTCCGAGATTGCGCTTGACCCTGGCTTCCATTTCCGCATGGACTGATTACATGGTTGAGTTTCTCCGCGGTATTTCCTCAAATTTAAGTCATAACATTTGATGCACTCAAAATAATAACGGCAGATTCCAACCGACCTCGAATTTTGAGATTGGTGTACGATTGTATAATCCTGTCATTTACCTTCCACATGGTGAAGTATCAAATTATTTGGGATATGCCAAAGCTCTCATATTCCACATTGAATAGTAATTTAAATTAATGTGTATATTGTATAAACGTTATTTATAAAATCTGTCTTACAAATTCAGAATTAAATAGTAATGGAATGTTCTTCGTCCATATCTGTGAAAATTCAAGATTTTATAGAATCTATTAAAATGTTTTCAAATAGAATAGAAGCAAACTCTTCCTCTATTAAACCAAAACCTCTGAACTACTGAAGAGCAGTGTCAGAGACTATACCTCTTTGTCCAGAATGAAAACCAATGACTTCAGAATTTTTACCGCTATATTGGTGAGAAAATTCAGTAATTTTCACAATTTTCATAGACTATATTATCATTCATTTATTTACAGTTCCGCCCAAGGGCAGGTCTTTCACTAAAAACTCAGCTTTCTTCATCCTTTTCTATTTCCTGGCTTCCTCTTTGTCCCCTTATATGATTCACATATCTTAATGTGGTCTATCATCTGATATCTTCTTTTGCCCCGAACTCTTCTCCCGTTCATCATTCCTTCCAGTGCATCCTTCAGTAGGCAGTTTCTTCTCAGCCAGTGAATTAAATTCTAAATCAAGGCTGCACAAACAACGCTCTTAGAATAGAGCGGCAATGATCGCTGCAAACAGTCGAGAAAACAAAAGTCTCTGTCCGCTGAGCAACAATATAGAGGGGCCAAAATGTTGGCCATGTTTGGATCGACGTATGTGAGAGAGCAACGGAATTAAATACAAATTTAATCGAATACGCATCTCTTCGTATTTTCATAATCACTCACCACTCTTGCAGTTTCCAAAATTAAGAACTCGTTATCGAAATAGGATTAAAAAATTGAAAATGTCCTTAATAAATTCTTCTGAGAAGTTACACAATATTTTTGTATCTGATAATATATTCTCCAAACTTTGTCTTACATTAATTTCCTCTCAGGTTTTTTTATTTCTGAAATTAAATAAAAATTATTTTCATAGAATGTATAATAAAATTGTTTTCGCTGAATTACACTCTGATCTAATTTTTGTGGTTAATATGCATTTTTTGTTCGTTTTGCTTTCTCACTTTGCGAATCGGAAATGTGGATATTGTAAAAGGTTTACTTTTTAATATTTGCGGAAACGCACGTTTTTAACATATCCGTTTATTTTATATTTCCTACAATGTCAATATAAGGTTTATATTATTATTATTATTATTATTATTTATTATTATTTTTATTATTATTATGTTTATGGGATCTTTTAACTGGTTATTCACCAATGCTGTATCAACTGCAAGATTATCTTTGTAATTGGTGATAGCAAAATGGTATTTGGCGAGCTGAGTCCAAGCTATGAAATTACCTGGCATTCGCCTTATAGTTTTACGATAACGTTAAAAAACCTTCAACCAAGTATTCGGTATTTAAACTGAATTCGAAACTATGTTTGAAAGCACCTTAGGATCACAAGTGATCACGCTATATGAGTTAATCCGAATGCCTTATGGGAATAATAATAATAATAATAATAATAATAATAATAATAATAATAATAATAATAATAATAATTATTATTATTATTATTTAGTTACTTATTTGTTTGTTTTGTTTTGTTTTGTTTTGTTTTGTTTGTACTGGCAGAATTAAGGCCTTAGGGCCTTCTCTTACACTTTACCAGGTCATAAAGTATACAAGCAGTGAAAATTTAACAAAAGGTTAAAGGACAGAATATATTATATGTTCACAAGAACATTTTGTCTTAATTTATAGTCACCGTCTAGTTGAAATATATACAGAAGAGGTTTACGATATAGTCTACTAGTACAACACAAAGTTTTAGTATCAATTTCATGAAGCGTTGTTAGTTTAGTAGTAGGTTATTTTACGACTCTTTATCAACATCTTTGGTTATTTAGCGTCTGAATGAGATCAAGGTGATAATGCCGGTGAAATGAGTCCGGGTCCAGCACCGAAAGTTACCCAGCATTTGCTCATATTGGGTTGAGGGAAAACCCCGGAAAAAACCTCAACCAGGTAACTTGCCCCGACCGGGAATCGAACCCGGGCCACCTGGTTTCGCGGCCAGAAGCGCTGACCGTTACCCCACAGGTGTGGACTGAAGCGTTGTTGAATGTCATGAATTCACCTACAAAATAGAAGGCGTGAGAAATTAGGTACTTCTTTAATTTGGCCGTAAATAATCTTATGTTTTGAGTTTCGTTTCTTATATCCATAGAGAGGCTATTAAAATTTTTTACTACACTGTTTTTTGATAGCACGATAGACTTGCCGATGGAATGTGAAAGTAATTTTTGACGAATATTTATGCTATGAATTAGTTACAAAGTTTTCACCATTACATACGAGGAAGATTATTAATGAAAAAATATACTGACAAGCCATGGGCATTATTTGTAGTTGTTGAAAATAGTCCTACACGATTCCCTACATTTGGCATCTACTATTATTGTAATGACTCTTTTTTGTTGTAGGAATATATTGTTACTGTCTGTGGAATATTAATTTATTTTTATTTCACAATATTATTCCAAAACTCATTACTAATTGGAAGTTGCAAAGTACTGATATATGTATTGTTTTTAAGTTATTGATATTTACTATTTTTTGCATAGATGTGATATCAAAACATGCTGAATTTAGTTTGGAGGTAGTTTCTTTAATCTGATTCTTCCAATTTAACTCATTATCGGTTTTTAAGCCAAGGAATTTGGTTGTAGCAAAGAAATTTTGTTGAATGTTAATAGTACAATGGAATTAGCAACTAACTCCAAGTTAACATCTAACCACAATCTTTAGTGAAACAAATATGTCTTCTACCAACTGCTGAGACATATAGGCCTATAATTTGTAAACAATTCACCATAGAATATATGTTCATGTATATTTTTTTGTTGTTTTCAAGTCTACTATCCACAAGCCAATTATTCCCCACATAAGTTGAAACACCCTGAATATTGTATAGAGATATGTATAATTTACATAGAAACGTTCGATTTTATGTGAAACAATTTCAAATACTGTTAATTTCTTTCAGGGGAGGCACAGACTCTTTGACATCATGTTTCATCTCCTGGTAAGTGACTGTATAATTTATTCCACTACTTTTATTTATTGTTGATCTAAATGAGGGGTTGGAAAGCAATGGTGGATCGTTAATGTTTAGGTGAGGGGTTTGGACTTTTTCCATTGCTGGTTGTCACAATCAAAAATTAAGACACAACGTTTCGAAGGGTGGTTTTCCCTTCGTCTTCAGGTGGAAGGAAGGGGAGAAGAAAAAAAAAAACCTACTGTTGGGATCGTTGCGTACAGCTATTCTGTATGACTGTTCAGTCATCCCAACAGTAGGTTTTTTCTCTTCTCTCCTTCCTTCCACCTGAAGACGAAGGGAGAACCACCCTTCGAAACGTTGTCTTAATTTTTGATTGTGACAACCAGCAATGGAAAAAGTCCAAACCCCTCACCTAAACATTTACTTTTATTTAGTTTCTTCTATATGATATTTGAACTCCATAAAATAATTATTAATTACAATTTTGATATATCAAAAAATAAAACCAAAGCTATGGCATTTCAAGGAACTCATCCGCTAAGATGTAAACTTGTATTAGACAATAATATAATTGAACAAGTAAATACATTTAAATTTTTAGGATCATCAGTATCATATATTAAAGAGGTAGATATTGGAAATAAAGTTGAAATGTTTTCAAAAATATGCGGAACAATTAAAAGAACTTTAAAAAATAAAGTAAGAAAAGATACGATGATAAAATTTTATAAAACTATGGCAGCTCTATATAGTAGTGAAACTTGGACAATGACAAGTAGAGATAAAAGTAGACTACAGGCAGCAGAAATGAGGTTTTTAAGATCAGTTCTGGGAGTCACTAAAAGGGACAGAATCAGAAATGAAGACATAAGAAATCAATTACAGATTTTTAGCCTAAATGAAGGAATAGACCATCATAGACAAAAATGGCTAGGTCACTTAGACAGAATGGATGAGAGAAGATACCCAAAGAAAATATTAAATTATATACCAGAAGGGAAACGAAACATAGGAAGACCAAAAAAACGATGAAAAGACCAATGAACTAATAATTTGGAGCGCGCAACAAGCCTTTGTAGGGCTTAATGCATGAAGAAGAAGAAGAAGAAGAAGAAGAAGAAGAAGAAGAAGACTTCATATCTATAAGTATTCCTCGTCTCGTTTCAAATCGCCGTATGTTTTATACTTTTACTTCGTTAGGTTGATGGTCCCTGGCAGTCATGAATTCTCGGCACCCGTCTGTTAACCTATCTTGGAATCAAAGTCCGCATATAAATTTACAGCAGTTTTCTTTCTTCCATGCTTACAATATTTCTGGTGCCACTAGATGAGGGATGACGGCGTTTCCATGTAGGTCTAGATTCATAGTTCAGTTGTCATCGTATTATAAGCACTTTCACCACAGTAATATTAATGAGCACAAAATCTCTACCTGTCTGCCCACCTGAAGTTTGCCTCCCTGGTGAGGAAAAGGGGATTTCTGCTAGTTGCAACGCCAGCCTCCTGTACTGTACCTTCCTAGTGCTGCACTAGAAACGTCGATTCTTTTGTTGCGTTTTCAGTAGTAGGAAACAAAAACATTTAATTTTGCAAATTTCCATATTTATCCCACGTAGTGCGAACTTTACATAAGTCCAATCTCGACATAGCCTTGGGATTAACTTTTACTCTGCATGATTATGAAAATCGATCTTCTTTCATAGAAGTACTATGAAAATATTTAATAAAATATTATCAGTTATATCTAATTCAAATTTCAATCACTACATTGCAAATTCAAATTAAAACCGTCACGAAGAAATGGTGGAACCGTTTCCAATAAAAAAAAACACTGTTATTTTGATCACAATAAGGTTCACACTTGCATAAGTAAAAGTCAATTATTATGCATAATAGAACTCCTTGACTAATTCTTCATAGTGTACCAGAAACAAGGGAAAGATAAAATAATACATTGTGTCCTTCGTTCTGAATTAGATTCGAATCTTCCCGTCTGCTCCAACAGAAAAACATCTTTAGATGCAGTAATCGTGTTTTTGTTCTTCAGTGTTCACACCTCGCATTCTTAACACAATATTGATTCTAGCATCCTATACGTTTGTTTTCCAGAGAGACAGTTCAAGAAGCGTAGATTTTGTGGTAAGACCTACCGTCTTAATTTCTTCGCATCCATTTTCTCTCTTGCTTCGTTAAATACTTCATGCATTTTAACTGTTTGATATCTTAATTTATGTAATGCTATTTAATTTAACTTTCTTGACAATATACACAGGGCATACTGCAATGTTACTTATCTTCGTGTATGTCATAATGCTAAGGATATTGTTTACAAATGAATTAGCGACGATCTTTGACGTCTTTCATTATATTTAGATATTTATAGAATACAACAATTATGGAAAGTTATATTTATCTGAATAACGTAAAATTAAGAATTAACACACAGGCAGAGACGTTCATAGTGCGCTTGGTAAAAATATGTGGAAAACATTTTGTTCACAGAGTAAAATATAACCGTTGACTTCTGCGATATATCTTTAGTGCCTATTACATATGATGCATTCGTAAGTAAATACATAAATCGACGAATATGCAATAAATAAATGAGTTTAAAAAATCCATATTTGCATAAATACACATTCAGAACCGTAAATAAATGCGCTAATACCTAAATAAATAAACGTATCCATAAATAAATACATACATGAAGAAGCACACTCATCCTCCTGATAAATGATGTAAAACTGATTTATATTAATCGACATACCATCTGTTGTCCATTTCGTCATTTCGTTGATTACATTTATCATGTTCAGTATTAGTATGTATTTAAATGATGATTATCCTCCAAGCAGAAAATTATGCCCTCAGCTGTAGCTGTATAAATCAAGATCAGGCTCAATTACTGACAGGAGAGTAAAAACTTTTGTAGGCTAAAGTGTTCTTCCTCTATAGTATTAAACGAAATCCTTGTTAATCACAGTTTTAATCTTATTCTTCATGAGATAAGGCTTAGCTGGTTGCTCCTCAAAATTGATAATATCTTTTATATGGACGCCCAACTTTACTACTTCCACTTACCTTGCAAAACATTTTCTATTGCAGAGTTTCTCGTCTTCCATACGTTGCACATAGTTCAGGGATTTTTGTCTATATTCGTCTACTGTATAAAATAGCGTATATTGTTAACTTCTATGTGAATTTTATTAGCTAGTGTTGATTCAAAAATCCTCACATGATTCAGGACGGAGAGATCCAAAGAACTCTTTCCTAGAAAGTGGAAAAAATGGATAATGATGTTGTATCTGGTGATATAAATAATAATAATGATAATAATGATGTTGAAGAGAAACTGAAATCTGAGAATTTTTAATTTTTGTATTGTGTGACAAAAAATCGCTTTCCAAATGGACAGCATTATTATATTTGCAAATCAGTGCTATGTTTCTTTACATTTATGTTTTGTAATTTAATGGTGAAGTATGCCATGGTGAACAACAATTCTACAGTTAGTATACATTTTTTCACTTATTGTTTGGAGTTACTGAGAGCTGAACGACACATCATTATTATTTTGGGTTGTAATTGATATTGATTGAGAACAGCAGAAAAGATAATGTTAACTCCTGAGCAGCCAGTGGTGCTAGTACTGCTCTATGGGGCAGTCGCTGGAGAACAAGGGGAGCTGCAGACGAGTTTTATTGTCATCAACCAGACATTCAAAGATCATAACAATGTATAGGAAGTTTACTACTTAAGTTTAAAATAACATGAAACAAAGTTGTCGGACTAAATCGGCTACCAACGAACAACGTTCATTGGATGTGAACAAGATTTCAGTCAGCACTAAAACATCAGTGAGCTATGCAGCTCGCTCAGGAGAGTGGTATTAGTAGAGAATCTATTGACAGAATATTACATCGGCACGTTTCCAACCCTAAAAATTGCAGGATTTACACACAATGAAAGAATGTGATCCACGGAGGAGATGAGCTTACTACAGTTGGATCGTGTGATATTTGAATATTGATCAGTAGTACCTTCAGCATGTTTTATTCAGTGACGAACACCTTTCTTTTCTGGATGAGTACGCTCATATGTAAAATCCAAAATATTGCTCCAAGGAAAACCCATTGGGTAAATTAAAAAAATCCTAACACTCAAAAAGTAATGGTATGGCTTGGACTACTTGGCGTTATGCTTGTGAGACGATTTTTTTATGGAAATGTGAACTAGTACACATTTGGCGAAATATTGTTGGATAACATGTTAATGGTTTTCTATATGATTTACCACTAAATAATAGGATAAGAATGTGGTTTTAGCTTGATGGGATCACAGCACATTGTGTTCTATAGGCCTGCATCCAAAGACGAATTGAAACAAATGCCCACCTATGTTATTCAACACATTTCACAAGCAGTACTCTCAAGAGTGACAGAGGAATGTCAGAACCGAGTGAGACTGCATTGTCTTCAAGTAAATGGAACACACTTTGAGCATTTGCGATAGTGCACTGCATAGTTGTGCTGAGAACAGTAATCTTTATATATGCAAACATAATCATGTTTACCTGAGGGTAGTGAAATGTAATAATAGTTTGTTGTACTGTATTTCACGGTTGAATGTGATTATTAAGAGATTTGTTTCAAAGGAAATACTTTGTTATGTCTAGATATGCCATGTCAAAATAATATTACTTTCCCCACTTGGAAAGTGACTTTTGTTTCACACGGCATGTTTAAACATTGATTTTTTTTTTCGATAACCTTGAATAAAATTCTTTCAATTCTGTGTGAAGAAGATGATGGCCATGTATACGACGCTTAGACACACAGGAGACTAAGAGATAATTCTTCATTTTTTCATTTCATTTATTACTTTCCATAGATCTTACACGAGCAATGAAGCTTTAAGATGCGGAACAGGTCAAAATTTTACAGTATTACGATTACAATTTTTACAATTTTGTAATTTTCTACAATTTTTTTACAATATTTTTGGGAGTTGTAGTGAGATGATGTGAGACCCGAGGATTCGCCAAAAGATTACCCGGCATTTGCCTTATGGTTGAGGAAAACCTCGGTAAAAACCCAACCAGGTAATCAGACCAAAGGGGGTTAAGTGAAGTGAGGCCGAGGACTCTCCATAGACCATCCGGCTTCAGTCCCACAGCTGGCGAAGACCTCGGAAGAAACCATTCAATGTGACCAAATGGGGGATCCAACTCAAGCCCGAACGCAGCTCTGGATCAGCAGGCCAGCGAGTCTGCCGACTGAGCTACATCGATGGCCCTACTAAAAATATAGACATAGCCAGTCAGATTAATTAAATTTACAAACGCAAACGATTATTCATCAGTTGATCTATAATATATAATACAAAACAAGTAAGTTAATTCAATTTAAGGCATAAACAATTCAATCAGTTGTAATATACAGAAATTGATAATACATATCATGCAAATTACTTCAAATACAAATACAAACAATTCATGAATAGAGCTATACAGATTACTATTCCATTTAAAGCATATACAATTCATCAACCAAAACTATAGTAACATATACAATACAAAGTAAGCAGATTAAGTAAAGCTCTCATGGTTTGTTTATGGCGCTAAAAGAAGTGTTGTGGACAGTGCCATGCTTTGACCTTCTTCTACAGTCAGGAAAGACATGATATTCCAAGGTGGTGCAGTGGACTCCAGGACTGTTCTCGAAGTTGTGGAGGTATGAAGATCCTCTCATTATCTGAGCATGAAATGGGGTTTTCCTCCAGATCTCCACCGACGAGCTAACTCTCTTCCCAATTTTGTATATTACAGTTGATATTTTGACTATGCTGATATTTTACTGACTGACCTTTCCAGCGACAACAAAACGAAACTTCAACGTGCTCATAATTTGTGTGTACGTTTTGTAAGCAATGTTCGTAAATATGATCACATTACCCCATCCCTGGAAGCAATAGGTTGGCTTAAACTAGATAAGAAAAGAAATTTACATTCACTTCTCCTTTTCTTCGAAATCTCGAACTCTTCTATTCCTTCGTACCTGTCGTCTCGCTACACTTACCTTTCTTCCCACCACAATCTGAACACACGCTCTCGCCATGAAACAATACTAACAATACCATCCCATCGCAGCTCCTCATACTCATCCTCTTTCACAATAGCCCTGCCAAGACTCTGGAATTCGTTACCTGCTAGCATCGGGGACTGTCGAAATAAAATTGAATTCAAACGCAAAGTTACTAGGCACTTGGTCAGTAATTGAGACTCGTTCAGACATGGTTTCTTGTAAATAGTTCTCTTAATCTATCACAAAATATTTCAATATCCGGTAATTTCATCACTATAGAATTTTGTTATTGTAGGTTTAATTTGTAATTCAGTAAATACAAAAATATTCTTTGTTCTTAACTTCTATGATAAAATGTCTAGCTTTCATTAATCAGGTATTCTTGTCGTACTTTAATGTTTATTGTAATTGTAAATTTAATATTAATTGTAATCTTATTGTTCATGTTATAGTAGTAATCCCCTGGTAGAGGGGCAGAGAAGGACTGACGGCCTTATCTCTACCAGGTTAAATAAATAAATACTACTAAATACTAAATATACCATGCGATTTTCTTAGTTTCTCTTCCCATACCAACAAATTCCTTTCGGATTGTAGGCTACCATTGCTCAACACATGCAGTGATGTGAATAAGTGAATCGTGTTATCAGACGACTGACAACATGCACAAGCAGCCGGTTTAATCACCGATCCATTTGAAGTACGTCATTAAATTCGAAACCAATTTCGAGCTAGACGCTAAAACTCTGTATTGGCAGTCAACAAGTCTAGGATGATTGCGTGCGCCTTCGATTAAGGAATTTGCCATGTCTCTTCGCCGCACAGGTTTAGAGCCATAAATTGATTTTAAACCACAGGCTAATTCAATTTCGAGTTAAGCACCATCATTCGATTCTGATCCCCACAAACTGCCTCTCTGTAAAAGAATCTCTCCTCCAATAGGAATTTTATTTTTTTTCTCTATGGATTTTGCGTATTTTATAGTAGCATATTTAATTGAATCAAGTTATTCTCATATGAATTTTTGCTGCCTTAGTAAAATGTGAATTTATGGCATATAACTGTACAACATATTATTTAAGGTTATAATGAGGACCTAGGGAACAAATTGCATCACTTTTTTTTATTTATTGACTGTGATGATTGGTATAAGCCCTATGCCCATAATATTACAGATATCATACAAATCAAAGACATCACAACAAAGCAAAACTATTTCACACACAATAACAAATACTACACCCAAACAGAAGGATTGTCAATGGGATCACCCATATCTAGCATACTAGCAGAGATATTTTTACATAACATAGAACAAACATACATACTCAACAATGAACACAACAAATATGCAGACAACATAATATATGCAGACAACATAATATACTGGCACAGATACGTAGACGACATACTCATAATATACAAAGGAAACAAAAGACAAATACACAAACTACACCAATACATAAACAAATTACACTCAAAACTTCAATACACACTGGAACTTGAAAACAACAACTCCATAAATTTCCTAGACATCACCATAACAAAAATTGACAACAAACACACCTTCAAAATATACAGAAAACCAACCACCACCACCACCACACACATACAACACAAACATGCTGCATTCAAGACAATGGTACACAGATTACTCAACATACCAATGAGCCAACAACACTACAATGAAGAAGTGAACACAATCAAATACATAGCACAAGAAAACGGTTACAATCCAAACATAATAGACAACATCATAAGAAAGACAAAACAAAAACTTAACAAACACAAAAACACGCAAAACACAACACAAACATAAGAACACAAGAAATACATCACACTAACAAATGAAAACAAAAGCACACATAAGATCGCATCTTCATTCAGAAAGCAGAAATACAACATAGCATACAGAACAGAAAACACACTACAAAGACATCTCAACACACAAAAAACACAAACAAATAAATACGACCACACAGGTGTATACAATCTCACATGTAATAGTTGCGACAAGTTCTACATTGGACAGATAGGCAGATCATTCCAAACACGCTACAAAGAGCACATTAAAGCAATAACCAAAGGACAAAATACATCTACATACGCCGATCACATAACCAATGCTAACCATACATACAATAACATAAATGCGGACATGGAAATCCTACACATACAACCCAAGAACCAAAAACTCAACACACTAGAACAATACGAAATATACAAACACACTAAACACATACCCTGATCAAATTCTCAACACACAGATCAATTTCAGTACACACACACTATTTGACTCCACTTTTCAACACTTTTCAACAATCAAAACGCACCCACACAACAGGCAGAGAAGTACGAGATGACGCCGAGGTCTAGTAGGCTCTGAGGATGGTGTGATGAAGCACCGAAACAGCTGTAAGCCGCACAGACTTAGATAATTAACACGAGTGAGTCCGCTAGATAATCAATTACTTATATATTAATAATTTTGGTAGGGTGTATTTTAGTATCTATAAGCAGTAAGTGGCTAAAATTTAAATTCAGTGTGTGCTATGATAAGTGAATAGAATGTATCTAATCACAGGCATGTATAAAAAAATATGTTTAGATTAAAAAAAATTAATTTAAGGGTGAAGATTTACTCTAGAGTAACCATTCTTTTTTTCATTTTAAAGCTTAATATCTATACATACATCACTGAAGAAATTAAATAACTCTGATAAATAGTATTGTATTTATGACTGCTTGAAGATAGATTGTTTTCACCATTATTTTGCATGCGATAACGATCAACTCCCCTTAACGAGGTTCGAAGTCATGTTACCAGCGTCGAATGCTGACGCTGTAGTTATTTAGTTAACGGTGCACCATAATTGTTATTGTGGATATTATTATTATTATTATTATTATTATTATTATTATTATTATTGTTGTTGTAATAATGTAGTTTAAAATTAAAATGTATTAATACGTGTATTTTGGGATACAGCTCTCTAAAATATCGTCTTCAATTACAGAATGATGGCGAGTAGCATTCAAACTGTGAAGCGAAAGTGAATGAAACTGGATTTTAATGAAACCAGAGTAATGAGTTTTTCCGCAATAACAACGTTACAAAGTGTAGTGTAATTATGAACTGTGCAACAATTCTGTTGTTACCACTGACTATTAATTTAGGTGTGTACTTGAATAATACGGTCCATTACCAGCAACATTCTAAATTTTCTATATACAATAACAAATTACTCGGCACAAATATATTCTGTTAAAATTTCCTTTCTAACGAGAGCCTTTTTATTAGTCTGGTCAGACCTGCATTGCGATACACATCAATTGAGAGTCAATTACACAATCCACTGCGGAGAATAGACAACTAATAACGTGCATTTGCAGTTTTGTGTTGGTACCGCATCCTGTAAAATTATGTTCGGAAAATTATAGAAGGCTTATACATAGCATAGAACGAGGTCTGTAAACGCTACTATATTTTTATTGCCTATTAAATCTGTTGTCTGTATTAGTATATTGATAGTTACTTATTACTTTGGGGTACGAAGAGTGCAGTCGCAGAATAACTTAGAAAGTATACTGCAGTAACTTGCAGGTCGAAGTAACAGGGATTAGGAAAGGGAACAACAATAACAGAATCTAAGTAGATTCTCCTAGCAACAGTGCATATAACTATACAGATTACTGTGCATATCACTGTTGATTCCCGGCCACCAAGTCATTCAACTGAGTGCGCTCCTGGTATAATGGCAGTTGATTTTATATAAAAATGTCAACAAAATGCCCAAATTGGAGTCAGGACACAAAGGGAAAAACCACTAGAGGAGAGGGGTTCGATCTGGTGCTGTGGATTGAACTTCCGCGTAGCTCAATGGTGAGAGCGCTTGGTACGTAGAACCAAGGACTCGGGTTCGATCCCTGGCGCCGGAGCGAATTTTTCTCCTCTATTATTAATTGTAACAATAACAGAGATTTTAATTATTTCTCTCGGTATTGAAATCTTGATTGTTCCATATATTAATGATGTCTTGTTCAACACCATTATGTCAAGGTAGATACGAAAAAAAATAAGTAATCCCTCCATCGACAGAGTTCACTTAGGGTCATATTCATAGACATTCTTAGCGCGGGCTTCCGGTGGATGATCAGCGAACTAACGTTTTTCGTATTCATAAAAGTGTTAGCGATATGATATGCTATGAATCCTGTACAAGTAACCAGTCGATAGCCGGGGCTAGTTTAGCACGCTCGTAGCGCGAGCTAGCGAAATGTCTATGCATAGCACCCTTAATGAAGAAGCTTGACCTTTCTGTCTGTATTACTGTGATGTATTGAAGTACATCCGTTCTGCCGATTCTTCACCTTACCGTAGAATATAATTCAAAGGTGATAACTAGACATTGGATGTTTAGGAAAATGCTTATTTTATTTGAATATTCATGTTTAAAGGCTTTTAGTAAATGTGCACTAATCATGAGAAATGAAGCATTCTGATCTTGCCTTTTCTGCCTTTAACGGCTATTTTGCTTTAATGTGTATTTTTTTTCCCCTTTTTTTGCATTTATATGTACTTTTTTGCCTTTTTTATATGGGTACTCACTCAACAATACTACATTTATTTCTGTGTTGGAAACTAATGAAATTGCAGTTCTTATAGTAGCCATAGATATGGGACACCCTATTGCAATGGAGCATTGTTGTTTTGCTTACTCCGGAATCGACCTTGTCCTTCTGACTCCAGCACTGTGTTGAGAACACGAAGTACGCAGTCAGTCTAGGATTGTCTTTGTGAGGTACTGTTGTATGGTGAAAAATGCCAAAATTGAAAACATCCAAAGCTTCTTTATATCGGCAGTCGGTAGCAGAATTTCCTACTTTCACTACTAATGGAACGATTTTTATATAGCCAAGATGGCACGTTTCAGTATGCTCCAGTCACATCAATATACGTTGATAGATCTTTTTCAGCATATAAACTGATTTTGTTCAATAAATTTGACAGAAGTTTGTGCGTTAATCTTGAAAAGTTGCTTGTTGTTTATTGTAACTCAAATTATGGACGGGAAGTTGTGGATGAATAAGTAAAAGTGAAACAAGTCTATAGAACAGAGAAACTACTTTCCCAGTGCACTTTGTTAAGTTACTTATGGTCTTATGGATGTTAACTTTATGAATTATGGATGATTCAATATAATTTCAATGCCTTTTATTGCTCTATTTTTGTTGTTTTTAGAGCCTTTTTAGGCGTCTAAAATACCATTTTTAGTGCCTTAAATTCCGATGTCAAATAATAACCAATAATTTAAAGATAAAAAGCAAAAACTAATACAAGCAAAAACCTCCAGTAAACATTGGTCCGAAAATGAATTGTTTTCGAGATAATACACATTTTTTCAAGATTCGCTACTCACTGTGAGAACACTAGTTCCGAAAAAAAGCTGTGAATTCCTTGCCCAGTGCATTTTTATTAAACAAGATAGTGAATGATTATGATTTGGCCTGATCATCAAAGAAGTTTTATCAAAAATAAGATAGTTAATTGAGGTTCTAAGTAAAAGAAGAATCCTAGTCTAGAAATCCAAATTTTACAGAATAATTTTTTTTTTTTTAATTATTCATTTCTGGGTTGCATTATATTAACAAGTTTTAGGTTATGGTTTTACGTAGTCAAACTGCATATAGAATCACTTTTTAACGTTTATGTGCTTGTTGGGTACAGGCTGTTTAAACTTGACTTCGGACGTTGTTTTATTTTAGCTCTTCTTTGCTATACTGAATTAAATTTTGGTTCATTATAAATATAGGATAAACGAAAAAATTACAAAAACAAACAAAAATGTTTGCACAAAATATATTTCAGACAAAAATAGCAAATTAGCCTACATCTCAACACCGATTAAAAGGAATCACGCAATGCATACTTCACCTGACTTAATTAGGAACGTTAAATCCAGACGTCTGAGATGACCAGGGCATGTAACACGTATGGGAGAATTCAGAAATGCATATAGAGTGTTAGTTGGGAGGCCGGAGGAAACAAACTTTGGGGAGGCCGAGACGTAGATGGGAGGATAATATTATAATGGATTAGAGGGAGGTGGGATATGATGATGAGAACTGGATTAATCTTGCTCAGAATAGGGACCGATGGCGGGCTTATGTAAGGGCGGCAATAAACCTCCGGGTTCTCTAAAGGAAAAGAGACCTAGTTTTTTTTTTACTGTTTGTAGTAGAGAATACAAGACAACTTTTGTACACTCTTACGTTTGGAATTTCGGAATTCTTTTTCGATACGCCCTGCTGCCCACTATCTCCTACATTTATGTATATGTATATGTATGTATGTATGTATATATATATATATATATATACTTACTTACTTATTGGCTTTTAAGGAACCCGGAGGTTCATTGCCGCCCTCACATAAGCCCGCCATTGATCCCTATCCTGAGCAAGATTAATCCAGTCTCTACCATCATATCCTACCTCGCTCAAATCCATTTTAATATTATCTTCCCATCTACGTTTCGGCCTCCCCAAAGGTCTTTTTCCCGCCGGCCTCCCAACTAACACTCTATATTCATTTCTGGATTCGCCCATACGTGCTACATGTCCTGCCCATCTCAAGCGTTTGGATTTAATGTTCCTAATTATGTCAGATGAAGTATACAATGCGTGCAGCTCTGCGTTGTGTAACTTTCTCCATTCTCCTGTAACTTCATCCCTCTTAGCCCCAAATATTTTCCTAAGAACCTTATTCTCAAACACCCTTAATCTCTGTTCCTCTCTCAAAGTGAGAGTCCAAGCTTCACAACCATATAGAACAACCGGTAATATAACTGTTTTATAAATTCTAACTTTCAGATTTTTTGACAGCAGACTAGATGACAAAAGCTTCTCAACCGAATAATAACAGGCATTTCCCATATTTATTCTGCGTTTAATTTCCTCCCGAGTGTCATTTATATTTGTTACTGTTGCTCCAAGATATTTGAATTTTTCCACCTCTTCGAAGGATAAATCTCCAATTTTTATAGTTACATTTCGTACAATATTCTGGTCACGAGACATAATCATATACTTTGTCTTTTCGGGATTTACTTCCAAACCGATCGCTTTACTTGCTTCAAGTAGAATTTATGTGTTTTCCCTAATCGTTTGTGGATTTTCTCCTAACATATTCATGTCATCCGCATAGACAAGAAGCTGATTTAACCCGTTCAATTCCAAACCCTGCCTGTTATCCTGAACTTTCCTAATGGCATATTCTAAAGCAAAGTTAAAAAGTAGAGGTGACAATGCATCTCCCTGCTTCAACCCGCAGTGAATTGGAAAAGCATCAGATAGAAACTGGCCTATACGGTCTCTGCTGTAAGTTTCACTAAGACACATTTTAATTAATTAATTAATTAATTAATTAATTAATTAATTAATTATATATTGACATAGCTATACGCGAAAGGAAAGAAAATTTAAATAAAATTTTTAAATTATGTACCACAACATTGGATACTATATTGTTCGCTAATGACAAGGTTTTATTTGCTCAAACAGAGAATCAATTTTAAATGGCTTGTCAACAGTTATATAAAATTGCAACTACTTATAATTTGTTCATATCAAGCAATAAAACTAGGGTTGTTGTTTTTTGGCCAACTCTCCGAAGATAGGTCTGAACCTCTCAAGTGATACTAAGAAGGCACCATTTATGAGGCAACTAGGCCAGGAGATAATGGGGTAGGGTGGACATTCCTTTCCCCCTTCATTGCATACATCGCCCACTAGTTACATATTACACTAGTCAGACTTCAGATGCATACAAACAATTGTCCTTCCTCTGATACATATCGTCAAGTGAGATGTACTGCATAATAAGAGATGTATATATCAACCTGAACCTCAATCAGAGATAAAACTAAGGTAATGAATGGTCTTTAAAGGTAAGCAACCAGTCCGATCAAAAATAATTATAAACAATGAACTAATGGAACAAGCTTCTCACTTTAATTACCTTGGTTGTGATGTATCATATGACAGGAAGAATGATCTTACGTATAGACTGTATAAATTTCAACATACTGTAAGACGTGTGGTACAATACACAGAAATCTTAAAAACAAAACCCGAATCGACAAACAACTCAAATTTTATAAAGTAATGGCTGTCCCAATGCCAATGTATGGTTCAGAGAATTGGGAACTAAATAGATCTGACAGAAGGAAAATTGAAACAAGTGAAATTAAGTTTTTAAGAAGAGTTGCTGGTCTTACTTTGTTCGATCAAGTGAACAATAATGTAATTAGCATTAGACTAAATATATTTAACCTAAATGAAAAAAATTATTTTAAATAAAAGTAGCTGGTATGATCACACATTGCGTGGATCATGATAGAATAAGTAAAGAAATTCTGTATTACAAACCAGAAGGTCATAGGGGTTTTGGTCGTCCTAGAACCACACGAAGAGGTTCTCTCTGAGCCGGAAGAGGCTTTCGGGTCTACCATGTGGAATATGATGATGATGGTGATGATGATGATGATGATGATGATAATTGTAGTACAATTTTATAAGAATTTGTCCATCGGCATAGTGGCAAACAGATATGAAAACAAATTTTTATTTGTTACAAATCGCAGTTTTCCATAGACGCTAGTGTAGTTTTCATAAGCATTGAAGAAAATACAAATTCAAACGCGGTCATGTTATACATAATTAGATTCAAAATTTGAAATAGAGTCAAAATATGCACATACATGAAGCATGTCTTCTTTGAAATTAGAAAGTTAATGTGATATCCGATTGAACGCTGAATGGTACTTAAAAATACAATTATTTAATATATATTTTATATCTTACTTACTTACAACATACTTATGAATGGGTTTTAAGGAACCCGGAGGTTCATTGCCGCCCTCACATAAGTCCGCCATTGGTCCCTATCCTGTGCAAGATTAATCCAGTCTCTATCATCATATCCCAACTCCTTTAAATCCATTTTAATATTATCCTCCCATCTACGTCTCGACATCCCCAAAGGTCTTTTTCCCTCCGGCCTCCCAACTAACACTCTACATGCATTTCTGGACTCACCCATACGTGCTACATGCCCTGCCCATCTCAAACGTCTGGATTTAATGTTCCTAAGAAGAATACAATGTGTGCAGTTCTGCGTTGTGTAACTTTCTCCATTCTCCTGTAACGTCATCATTTTAGCCTCAAATATTTTCCAAAGAATATTATTCTCAAACACCCTTAATCTCTGTTCCTCTCTCAAATTGAGAGTCCAAGTTCACAACCATACAGAACAACCGGCAATATTACTGTTTTATAAATTCTAACTTTAAGATTTTTTGACAGCAGACTAGATGATAAAAGCTGCGAATAATAACAGGCATTTCCCATATTTATTCTGCGTTTAATTTCCCCCGAGTGTCATTTATATTTGTTAGCTTGTTACGAAACCTTGCAATTTATTTTATGTCACATAATTTAAATATTTCCTCAAGCTTCACATAAATCGTTGTGTAACTGTAAACTACATTTCGGATCTTGTAGTATCCAGTTATATCCGGTATATTCATTTTTGTATTTAATATTTTTCAGGTGGAAAGGAAACTTGTCTTACACGTATCCATTCTAACGTAAATATTTATCACTTTCTACCGCAATATTTTCAAATCAATTGCAGAAAGGAAAAATTATCTCACACATATTCAATATAACGTATATGAATTATTTATTTATCACTTTCTACCACAATAACAATAGAAAGTAGTGCAGGTTAACACGTGGACTCAAGATGGGCACAGTATTCTTGTTCTTCAGTTCACTGGTGTTTTACATGTCACTGAGTTTTATAGTTTCAACACCAGCAACTTGAGTCTATATTATGAAACTTTTAACAAGCCAGTGGTGACTTTGAAGGGGAGGTTCTTAGAAAAGAGGTCGAGTTACAAACAATAGCTTGCACAGTAAGGCACGCAGAATCCGTTTTATAGTCTCGATTGTAACTCTCCCACTGTTCCATACTACATGCACATTTCAACGCTTGTCTGTCTTGGAATGGAGACATTTAAAGAGACCCGAGTTTTATTCTAGGTCTATTTTTTATTCATGCTTTTGAAAATGTGTTCTACCTACAACTCAACCTTATTGGAAAATTTATTTCGAACTGACACACAAAGGTAAAGAATTTTTTTGTTCAGAGTCATTGTACATGTATAGCCTATACAAAACGGAATAAGTTCATAATTCGGAAAATTTAACTCACAAGCGTGTAAATTATATTTGGTGTATAGATACAAGATGAATGTAAAGTAAAATTGTAGCGATATTCCCGGAAACATGAACACAAAACAAGTAGTATTTGTTTAAGAAAACTTTAAATATTATAATACAAAAAATTAATTTTTTAAGAAAATGTTGGTACAACTAAGAGAACTTTGAAAGAAAAAAGACAGGATATTTCGCATGAGATTTCGAAAAGTGATGACCATACCCGGGTATTTAAGGTGATCGAGATAATCACGAAATATTATATATACTACTGACTTCTGTTAAAATTCAGCAATTAAGAGATCATAATTGACTATGTGTAGAAAAAAAAATCACGATAAATTTCGGAATTGGAACCTAACAGTGAAAAATACGAACATAATACTCTTTCCTCTGAATGAACTTAAGAATTTATGTACGTGAACGACCATAAATATTGTAAGAAAATGCAGGCTCTAAATTTCTAAAATTTTATAAGGAAATGAACTCACAATTGGACAAAAATTACAAGATTCCACAGCAAGACTTGTTAGAACTCTGATAAAAGTGTAAAAAGGTTACTAATAATATTTTTTAGAATTCACTTTTTACTTTAAATTAAATTTTCTACAATTTGAAAATTTTCGCACATATTATTTCATAACTCCACAATCATTAGAGATAGAATTCTGAAATTTTGTACACTGATTTGACATGCATTTATGCAAAAGGTAGACTACAATAATGCCCATTTCTTTGAAAATAGAAAAATTAGGTAAAAAAATTATGTAAATTTTAATATATGTTATATAGGACAAATAAAAAATTAAATGTATTAAAATAAACAACTCTACATGTCTGAGATTAGTCTACTTTTCAGAAATAAGTGTTTGTTACATGCAGGAAAAATATTAAAGATATCAGAGAGACAAAAACAATGTTATGGTTACCAAATGATGGAACTGCATAATTTTTTTTTTTTCATACTTTGATAAAACTGTTTTGAAAAATATTATTAGTAAAGTTTTTTATTCTTTTATCAAATATTTAAGTTCTGATAAGTCTTGTTGTGGTACCTTCTAATTTTTGTCCAATTATGAGTTCATTTTCTTATAAAATTTTAGAAATTTAGAGCCTGCATTTTCTGATAAAATTTATGGTCGTTCACGTACATATACCCTTAATAAGAGAAGAATTAAAATTGGTTTAAATAAGCATTTGAATTATCCAACATATTTAATATATAAAAATTGAGAGTTTCATAACCCTTTTCAAATGGCTTAATTGATGGGGGTCGCTGTTAGTTATGATAGGTTGAATATGCGCCTAGACAAAATATTGTAGTCACGAAGATGGTGAAACGTATGAACTTAGTCGCCTGAAAGCGTTATATGAAAAATAATTACGAATAGATATAAATGAGGTATTACAATAAAAATGAAACAAAGTACTCTTCAAATCATCTCACTTTTACAACAAGAAGATACGTTATTTATCTCCCAGAAATTGTACCTAAGTGTAATACAGAAACTGGTCTACGGTATAACTCCAATTTCGGACGTAGGCGCCGGAGAGAATTTTTCTCCGTTCCATTACTCTTTCATCGTATGATGACGCAGAATGTCTGCATGGAAATATCATATGTACTTCGGTACATTAAAATAATATATACGATATGCGTAAATCACTTCGTGATTTAAGACGGCGCTTATTCCGTCGGATCCCAGCCAACTAGTCACTCATAAGGAGTGCACCTCAGCACATGTGTGGACTTCGGTCCTACGTTCATAGACATCTATGACGTAGTGCAGAGGGCGGCCACTAGAGGGAACCCAAGAGTTGGAGCTTAATCTGAGACGATTCTGTCCGACGCCGGGGTGGTATCCGGTGTGGCTTAGTGGATAAAGCATCAGCATGTAGAGCTGAAAACCCGGGTTCAAATCCCGGCGCCGGAGAGAATTTTTCTCCGTTCCATTACTCTTACATCGAATTATTGTTTCGACAATACATTATCCTCATCTAACATAATTAATGATTTTTCGTTTAAGAAGAAAATGCACAAATTTTTTATGCAATCCTAGCATTTTAAAACACGCTTGTTATAACGCTATAAATCGTACACAATTGGCCTAATTTGGCACTGCTACCAGAAAAGGTTACCTAGCAACTAGTATTCCATGACGTCATCACCGCCTTCACAACACAATTTTATACACTGTACCTGTAAGAAAAAGCTTCAAAACAACAACAAAACAACATTGCCTTAGAAAAGGTTACTTAGAAACCATGACATGTAGGCCTATTACGTCATATCCAATACTCATGTCTTTACTACATCATAGCATTACATCTTGTAAATTTATTTTAGTTTTATTTACATATTTAATGCTACAATAGCATCAAAAGTTGTATGTAACACGAGTATAACTTTCATTACAAACACTCGTGCCATAATTGCCAAGATTACACACTAGTTACATAAATTACTATTGCATACTTTCATCTAACAGAAAAACTGACTCTTAAGAATATTTTCTGCATTTTTATATTATAATTGATCTTATTTCATTGTGCTATGTACGCTGTTTTATATTTGTATCTAATTATATTAATATATATAATGTATACAATTTTACTTTTACGTTTTCAAGAACACTCTAGAGCACAAGCTTTGGCTTTTTCAGGAGTGAGCTAATTAAAAATAATATAATTTTAAATGTTGTGTGAAAGAGCTCAATAATTTATTAATATCATAGATCCAAATATACGCATGGAGAGAGATCTAAATCAAGCTCATCAAGTTGATCATGAAAACAGGGTCATTTATGAGCCTTGTATTCCCTACCTTGGTGCCAAGTATAACATCCCTCTCTTCAATTGATCAGTGACAGGGTTATTTTTTGGTGCTCGGAGTTCTTTACCAAAATTTACATACAATTTTTTAAAACAATTATCAATATCATCTTTTGAAATTAAAAAAAAATCTCGCAAATTCTTAAAGATTCCTTGCAGATTATACAATTTCATTTATACCACTCAGAAGGTCTTAATTAAGGATATGCTAATTTGAAATAAAATCTTTTATTCATAAGTATAATTTTAAGGTCATCTTCTAAGATTTTATTTTATAATTGATAATCAGCGATGCTTAATTATTACATTTTATTTTATAACAGTATTTGTATTTAATTAATTATATTTTATTTGCTATTAATTTCCGGATCCTTGTGGTCATCCTTAATTAAGGACGGACGATTTCTTTCTCATTATTATTATTATTATTATTATTATTATTATTATTATTGATAATTATCATTACTGTGTCGTTTTATAATGATTTTTAAATTCTGCCTTTTTTATTATTCCGACTTGTAGTTAACTGTTGTTCACTTCGATTTGTTACATCCAGAAACATTCCTAAGATCGAGCAAGCACCTATGGCGAAAATAGGTTTATACACTCGATATAAGTTACTTATTTCTGTCCATTGGTATTTTTCACACACCTCTGTCGCCAAATAAGGAACTGAGTTTGTTTAAAAAAAGACTGTGGTCTTCTAACTGAACCCATTTTAGGGCTTCAATCAAAAGAAAAAAAGAGTAGTACATAAATTGTTATTGGTTGGTTGAATATAATAAAATCACATTACTAGTTGAATGTCATTCTGATAATATTTCTTGACTATATACTTTCTCCGGATATTGCTACAGAAATAGTTACTGAATTTAAGTTATGTGAACAAAAAGTAACTACTAAAATAACAATTTTTTCCGAAACGAAGGTGAAATGTTTGCTCTTTCAACAGATTTCAATTATAGTAAAAGAAGGGAGATGCTGGCTCAGATTCCCTTTTTCAATGATTTTGAAGATACTGTGTTTTGTTATGTTACTCGTACATATGTAGATAATTTGAGAAGTCAAATTAAATTTGTGTGTGTAGAAGCTTTAATGATTCTAAAACTTAAAAAAAAACACAATATTTGCTCAATTATCTATCTCTTGTCTGCAGACAGTATGATTGCCAGTTTAATTCAGAATTTTTTAGCTTTTTTTCGCTTTAGAATGTTGAAAATGAACATTGAAATATGTGTAATGCTGAAGTTTCGAGATGCTTCCGATTCTTATTAAAAATAAATGATGTTTCATAATAAATTTATAAGTGTAATTAAATTAAATTCCAGAATTATGTTAAAATATATCTTTCCCTTTTCACTTGAAATAAATAATATATTTGATATTAAACAATAGACGTACTACTATTTTTTTTTGTAGTGATTATAATTTAGAAAAGGAAAACGTGTTCAACCACACTACTGGAACTAAATTATTTTGTAAATCAATTTGAGTTTTAGTATTAATATAAAACAAATATAATATCGGTAAAAGCAGAAGAAGTTAATTTATAATAATGGTTCTCACGCTGTCATTATAATGAAATATTAAATTTACAGCAATACAATGATATTTTTCTTGACCAGACAAACCTTTACCATAATACAATGAATATTTAATATTAATTTTCATAGTAGAAATATATGTTAATATTGAGTTAATACTCCAGTTACAAAAGAACTATATTTCTCCACACTGGGGGTAGAACGATCTCCAACAATTTCCGCTGAAACCAGTATAAAAATCGCAAATGATAAATTTAATCTCCACAAATATAGATCTCTGCCTCCATGTAACTTTACAGTTTGCGGTGAGGGGGAGAGAGATAGCAGTAGGTTTTACTAATCTGTGAAAAAACGTGTAACACAACTCTCATCTTACACTCAGCAAGCAAGAACAGAGCATTGGAGTGAAGGCAACAAGACAACTCGACCAACTCAATCGTCAGCCATCGGCAGAGATACAAAGAAACATCTGTACCTGTCCCTGGTGATGACGTTATAGGCCTACTTATTGACATAATATGAACTACAACTTTGAACGGAAGTGAAATATGTTTAGTTACTGTAATACATTTTGTGTATTAAGGAACAATTTAGTTTCCTATATTATTAATTGCATTCCTCGTTACTCTACATACCACTATTTACATTAACTTACCCTTAGTATAAACCTGCGTAAATATGTAGGTCTGTGGCTTTCAGTGCATTCCTGGATGTCTAATATTCTTATTCACGTTCTGGGACTTAACAATTTTTATCTAAGGAATTTAATTCTACAGAACTTTGACAACTTTGCTGATACTAATAATAATTATATTTTCCACACTCGAATAGAGACTGCTGCACTCTCACAGACCTGCAAAATGTCTGTTTGTACGTAACTTACAAGCAAACATTCTCATTGGGGGAGATAAAAAAGTTAATTTTTTTCTTCCACTATGTTAATAATGTCAAAACAACTGCTTACACAAGTTTTTTTGGTTCATATTAGTTCGGTCCCATCAGATACACACCTAAAATATACAGTACTAATTCGGTCCGAACTATGCAGGTAGAGATAAGATATATATCAAAGAGACTGTTACAGTATATATTGTGAACTAGCTGTCGTATCGAATGTGACATTTTTTCATGTTGGTATGATATCACACTGCAATAACAATTCTATAGGAAGATATTCAAATTAAAGGTTTCATTTAGGGAAATGTTGGTGGCGATGTATACAGAAGTTACACTTAGCAACAGAATATAAGAACAGTTCAGAAATTGGAGAATTTCTTAACCTAAGTGTCTTTTCGGCCTTCCATTCGCCGTAAGAATATTACAATTCGATAGAAACTACACCCAATCCGAAAAACGTTAGCTTTAGCGTAAAAAATGCAGGTGTTAAAAAATTATCCAATATTTTAGGAGGTACTAGTATGAATCAAAACAAGAAAATAATGTCTTATAAACATGGGTCATACAGCACATACTTTCTGAGATCTGGACATTTGTTCATAGGAGGTGCTCAATATGACGTCCATTCATGGCAATGCATTCCTCTGCCCTTTGGGGTAAGGAATCACGCACTCTTTGAAATTTACCTGGTTGTTCTTTTATGTGCTGAAATGCATTGAGGACGCGATCCTGTAGTGTCTGCACATTGTTGATTGGAGTAGTGTAGACCAATTCCTTCATATGTCCCCATAACCAAAAGTCAAGAGGATTTAGGTTTGGGGAACGAGCAGGCCAAGTTGTGGGACCTCCCCGATGAATCCAACGATCCAGAAATGTCAGCGTCAGGTGTTCACGCACATTTCGGAGAGAATGTGCTGGTGTGCCATCGTGCATGAATCACATCTGTAGTCTTTGCTGACATGGCACATACTCCAGCAAAGTAGGCAATAAGTTACTAAGAAGTCATGATAACGATCCCCAGTTAATCTCTGTTGTAGCACGTATGGCCCTATTAATCTACCGCCAAGAACGCCTGCCTATACATTGATTGAGATTTGTTGCTGATGCCTTGTTTCTTCAACTCCACGGGGATTTTTATCAGCCCACACATGCTGATTACGAAAATTCACAACACCATATCTGCAAAACCCCGTTCGTATCCGCAACCAAACTTTCGTTTTCAGTATTCCTTGCGACGTATCAGTATTCCACGCCAGGGATGCCAACTACGGTTTGATTATATGGTAGTCTGCTGTAGGCTATTGTAGGGCAGAAAAATGCATTGCCATAAATGGACGTCACATTGAGCACCTCCTATGAACAAGTGTTCAGATCTCAGAAAGTATGTGTTGTAGGACCCATGCTTATTAGACATTATTTTCTTGTTTTGATGCATACTATCACCTCCTGAAATATTAGATACTTTTAGCACCCTGTATAAGAGATGAGTAGATTAATTAACGTTTGAACTGATGTATGAGTGGTTGTGAATGGAAGAATATTTAAAGTCCGTTTATTAGTCCAGTAGTATCATAAATAAATAGATGGATGGATGGAAGGGTGTTAAATGGGTGGATGGACGGATAGATGGATGGATGGATGGATGGATGGGTGGATGAATGGATGGATGGATGGATGGACGGACGGACGGAAATATTTTCCCGATTCCTCCCAAGTTCACTAAATAAGTATCAGTCAGTTAAGTATTTTACTTCGGAACTTAGTTAATGGTGACATTTTAAGTTTTTCTCTAGCTTCTGAGAAGCTGAAAGATTCCTTTGTACAATAATGTACAGTAGTGACAAAAAAACCGGACCGGCCCTTGTAGCTAATTTCAGAGCCTTGTTCACTCCAGAGAACGATAGACTGGTAACTAAGACTTTCGTGGTTCGAATCCTGCCTGGGAAGGAAACTTTTTTTGTTCATTATTCAAATTTATTCCCAACACTTTTCGATTGCAGCGATATTTTACTATTTAATTAACTTTTTATTCCCGGAACATGAATTTTATCAGCACTCGAAAAGTATTGGGAATAAATTTGAATAAGGAACAAAAAAAAAAGTTTCCTTCCCAGGCATGATTCGAACCACGAAAGTCTTAGTTACCAGTCTATCGCGCTCTGGAGTGAACAAGGCTCTGAAAACAGTTACAAGGGTCGATCCAGTTATTTTTTTTGCTACTACTGTACGGCACCTTGCAGATATTCCAACAGAGCCCAGTAAAATACGAAGTAAGACAGAACACAGTTCAAAAGGGACGGAGATTAATCTCTATTCTTACTGGTCCGGGTAATTGTATCCAACTTCTTTTAATGAAAAATGTAAAGTTAAGTGAATAAAAATGCTGTTCCAGTAATAATTACGTGTAATCCATGGAATTGTGTTGCAATAAAAAATATTGATCCGTATACTGTGGTTGACCAAGTTCTGCGCGAATTAATATTTTTAGTGGTGTCTACTATATCTGATCTAGCGCTAAGAATGAATTATAAAGATCCAAGATCTTTATGATATTTGAGAATATTCGTTGCAGGGCTAGTAGGTTTTAGTTGTAGATGCTGATACTTGAGTCATATCGGAGGACGTAACTATGTAGTAAATAAAATGGGGGTAATTAAATAAGTGACACGCAATAAAATACATTTATATGGTTTATTATTATTATTATTATTATTATTATTATTATTATTATTATTATCATCTTCAGAGTAAAGTATGTACATAAAAATCGAAATTGAGTGCTATAGACCATTTTACGTATCGTGGAATTACACTTCCGGAGTATCTGGCGTGATCGTCGGCTGTTACGGTACCAATCGGTCTCCCGGAATAGGCGGACAACCACACAGAATCCATCCGTCAGTCCTGACCAGCAAACACAGAGGGGGGCGCTCGCACACGGGGAAGGGAAATAATGAAAAAAACACACACCAGGCTTAAAGCTTTACACCGATGATTACTCTGATGCTCTTTATGTACCGTGCCTAGTCTTGCAGTTGCGTTAGAACCGGACTGGACCCCGGAATGGCCGGAAGCTATCAGGTCGGAGAAAATCCGAGCAGCCGGAAATTGAGCAAGCGAATTTACACCGGAGGCACCCTCATTCCCTCTTCCTATGCGCTGGTAAGACTAACCTACCCTTCTGCAAACATTCAGTTTGAACGCCCAATAGCAGCAAACCACTACCACCACCTTTTAAACCCCCTTCCAATGTTCTGAAATGTTAAGATGAAAAAAAGATCATCTTCCTGTCTCTGTTACTAGATATTGAACCCCTCCGTCCCCCATTTTCCCATCTAATATAAGTTGATCAAACCTTTAAACGTGAGAGTTTGTAGCAAACTTCCTAATCATACTTCCGCATGCAGGAAGTTTGTCGACGGGACTGCAGCATGTGAGAAGGATGTGGGAGTGTGCAGAATGAAAAAGAATTGCCTAGGAATTAATATTGAAGCCGGATACCACTACTGGGTTGGCTGCGGAGTCCATGAATGTTACATGCTGCCTCAGATCGATGTCTCACATAAACTCACGCACGAAGAGCTCGCTCTGTTAATTATCGTAAAACAATACAGAAATGAAAAGCTCTTCGGCGAGCAGCATTCCTCTTTCTGAAGTTGTTTCCATCGTCCCCTCCTCCACTCTCGATACTTTTGAGAAGCCGCCAACCAGTAAGACAGCAATCGGCCCATTAGCGTCAATATTGTTTCGATTTCATTAGACAAGCCATTACTAACTGCACGATGGCTGATACGAGGGGATTCTTAATAGTGCAGGAATCCGACAGACAGTGAACGTTCAGACGACAGAATGTAAAAAACACTAGTCACCAGCCATTTTGTAACCTAAACGAAAACATGTGATCTTATAGTTATGATTTTTGTACACCAAATTCAAATACATAACCAAAAAGTCTCTATTGGACTATGTTTTTGAGTTACAATCTACAGAGTGTTCCATAAGACTGGAAACATAGGGAAGTGAGCTTTTATAGTATGTGTTCGATGTGATCCCCATTCTGCAATATGCGTTTACGCAGCCGGGTCATCCAATCCTGGAGAACACGTTGAATGATTGATTTGTGAACACGTTTCAATAGTGCGTGCCTGCAGATGAGCATGGGATCGAATCTTCTCAGCGTACACAGACTTCAAGTGACCCAGAGATAAAAATCCAAAGGTGTCAGGTCTGGGCTTCGTGCTGGTCACTCCACCGGTCGCCGACGTCCTAGCCAATGGCCAGGAAATTGCTCATCAAGTCAGGTCCTAACTGCAAAGCTGTAATGGGGAGATTTATTGGAAGTTACTGCATACCGACCAAGAACAGCGAGTGATGTTGATTGTTGTTTCTTCGTCGGTGGATCTCCGTGGGGACGCGGCTTATCTTCAAGGAACCTGTTTCCTCAAATTTTTCCACCAGTTAGTAAACATATGTAAATGAAATGGGTGCACGTTCGGGATGCAGTCTGTTGAATTCATCAGCCACTTCTCTCAGACTTCTTCCACCATACAGCAAAACGAATTCGATACGTTTCTCTTTGTTCAAATGCATCGTTTAAATGTCAACCTACAACAAAAAGAAAAACATATGAGCTATTTCCCTATGTTTTAAGAAATTATGAGGAATCCTGTATATGTTTGTATATGTTATATTTTCATCAAAATCATATGAAGTATGTGTATCATTCGTTAATGAAGGTCCTGTTATATTTCTGTTTTCCAGGAAACAACACTTAACTACATTTTACTATTAATAATTACAGGGTGATACGTTTGGGTATGGATAAAATAAAAACACCGTAACACACAGAACTTTATTTGTTGACACTTTGTGCATACAACACTGAAAGATGGGAGATTCCTCACAGCTCAACATGACCCCCATTGCGCACCCTGCACAACTCATAACTGTGATGCAATTCAACCCATGTCCGTTGTAACATAAAAGAGATGATTTGTTGAAAAGCTTGAGTAATTTTTACTTTCAGATGATCAATGTTCCTGGGTTTCTGTGAATAGACAATGTCTTTAACAAAACCCACACGAAGAAGTCATTAGGGGTTAGATCTGGGGAGTTTGGGGACCAAGCCAAGAGATATTTGCTTCTTGTACTGGATTTCGCCTGCGATCTCTTGCATGTTTTTTTTTTTTTTTAACACAACCTGTTTCTACAAATGTTTGATACCACAACATTATGGAACTGTATTTAGGTACATTACGCACACCAAACTCATGTCGAAATTCCCTTTGAACTCTTTTAACACTCTCAAATTTAGCATACCAAAGAACACATTGTGCCAGCTGTTGATTTGTAGTAGCCATTTTAATCATCTACGATTTTCATTTGTCCTTTCAGTTTATGCGTTGTTGATTGTCATACAGTATATGGAAACTCCCATCTTTTAATCATAATAACCAGAAAGAAATTGTCCACACCTGTGGAGTAACGGTTAGCGCGTCTAGCCGCGAAACCAGGGTTCGATTCCCGGTCGGGGCAAGTTATCTGGTTGAGGTTTTATTCGGGTTTTCCCGCACCCCTATATGAGCAAATGCTGGGTAACTTTCGGTGTTGGACCCCGAACTCATTTCACCGGCATTATCACCTTCATTTTATTCAGACGCTAAATAACCTAAGCTGTTGATATAGCTTCGTGAAATGACCTACTAAAATAAAAAAAGAAAGAAATTTTTCCTACTATCATAATATCTTTATAATAATAAATTAATATTATCCATACCCAAACGGATCATACAGTATTACGAAATATTCCATACTATATACAATGACTATAGTTATTTCTTAACAAAAACTCTTTCCCTTTCATTAATATATATTATATTCATATATTTATACCTCAGTTTTTCCTTCCCATTTTTTCTTTACTATGTACAAAAATTTTCCGAGTTCTCTCAATTTTCTTCCGTTTACTGATCTATACAATTTCCTACATGCTATTTCTATACTGTTTTCGCTGCAAGAAAAATCCTAATGCAAACACAAGCACGTGGCTGTCATACCTGTGATTGGCTCACAGTCGAAACACTCACACGACGCAAGAAAATATAGTCCGTATTTGAAAACAATCATCTTGTATTATATGAAAATAAAAATTAAATTCTAGTTGTTAAATACAATGAAACATATAACGTCTCTCATATGTAAAACGATATGTAAAAGAAAAGCTACTTTTATATTTTGTTATGTACTATGAACACGGATGAATACAAACAGTAACACCGAGGTAGTCTGTTCTTGTAACAAGGTGGCGTCACTTGAGTTCGGTAGTTGTTCACGTTGTAAGCACCTGGTACTGAAGTATGGCTTCTGCATCCTCGGTGTGATTGGTTATTAAACGTAAGAGTAGAAACCCTCTCAAAAGCGGAGAAAAACAAATTGTCTTAAATGTATATAATAAGTTAAGTGAGTTTTAATTGCAGTAATTATAAAGTAAATGTTTCCCAAGCAAACGAATGCATAGTAGTGAGGTTAGGCCTACTTGAAGAGTAACGGGAAATGTTTAACATGAAACAGAATGTACAACGTAGGCGGGAACACGTACTGAGAATCTATGGCGCCAAACAGCGGCCAATGAAGCCTCACTTCAGTCACGTGCTATTGTTTATATTAGGATTTTTATTCATATTTTCTGTATAAAACTTTTTCTTAAAATATATGAATGATATGAATTAAAACAAACATAAAAATCAGACATCTTCGTGCATGTTGTCTCAAAAACCGCGACTGATCGCTGAAAAAATAATTTTGTCTTTCAGCAAGGACTTGTATATTGTTCCATAAATAAGTGCCAAGGCAAAGATCATTTATGAATGTACGCTAAGTTTACCAGGAGAGAGAGTAAAGGTATCTGAGTGGTCCTTCAACCCGTAGTTCAGTATCTTTTTTTTTTTTTTCAAGCAGTTGTGAAGAAAGTGTGAATTGAGTTAACAAGTAAAGTATTTTATAGTGCTGCTACGTCTTTGAATTAATTTTAATGAGTTTCAATACGGATAAAAACAAATGATAGTGGTAGATGTTCACAGTAAGTAAACACGCCACGTAAGGTCAAGTTCCGAAGTTCGCACGTGTGTAATCCATCCGAATAATTTCTGTTATATAGACTATTTAGTGGAGGATTCACTCTGAAATCACAAAAGGAAAACCTAACCACTATTACAAAAGCTTCCAACTCTACTTTGGCTGTCTGCTAGGTGATCAGAATAGGCTTTTGGCCCAAGATAAATATGCTGTTGTTCCTGCTTGTCATTTATCAGAGTGGCACAAAGGAAAGAAGAGAGCTGTGCCGTTTGCAGTTCCGATGATTTGGCGGGAACCTAAAAATTATGTGACCGATTGCTACTTTTGCTTGACGAAAATTTCAGGATTTACTGATGATCACCCTGCAAACGTTAAATCGCCGTTTACGTTCTGGCACCCAATGTCGATCCGATTTTAAAGCCTTATTCACGAGATTTTTCGTATGATGGTGGTGATAGTGATGGCGATGGTGATGGTGATGTTATTGTTAAAATTTAAACTCCGTAATGTAACATAAGCCTCTGATTGAGGTTCTGGCTGATATGTACAGTAGTGGCAAAAAAAAAAAAACCGGACCGACCCTTGTAACTGATTTCAGAGCCTTGTTCACTCCAGAGCACGATAGACTGGTAACTAAGACTTTCGTGGTTCGAACCCTGCCTGGGAAGAAAACTTTTTTTTGTTCCTTACTCAAATTTATTCCCAATACTTTTCGATTGCTGGTAAAATTCGTGCTCTGGGAATAATAAGTTAATTAAGTAGTAAAATACCGCTGCAATCTATTACTAAAAAGAAAAATTTAAGCTAACTCTCTAATACGTAGGCCAGACTTTTGTCTTTGTAATTTTAAGTAATCTACAGTAATATCCAGGTAGATAATTAATATATTTAATATGCAGCTAAATAGGTGGTGATATATATCTCTTCAAATCAGACACTTCTTGAAGGTAATTTTATTTATCTTAGATTATAGTAATTAATATTTAATATTATAGTAAGGTATTTGATTTTAGTATGTACCTCACGTCATAAACATTAGTCCGATTTCCGCTATGTTAATATTTCTATTAGTGGTCGTAATACCACATCCCTTCGCTAGATGTCAGCTCCGCAACATTTCGCACTCTCGTCAATGCTCCTAGTATACAGCTGTCCGGTATTATCACAGTCTAGTTTATACAGTCGCGAAGCTCAATATGTAGTAAATATGCAAACATTAGATAGTTGCTCATCACTAGGATCGCTAATATCGCCTCATTACAGGCAATGCAAAATAGTACCGTCACAGTCTATTGTTTCTAGCACCCTCAAAACTCAAGCTTCGTGACTGTATATAGTAGACTGTGGTATTATTATGGTAAGGCAGCGTTTCTCAAACTATGGTCCACGGACCACCCGTGGTCCTCGACGTCTGCCCTTGTGGTCCTTCAAAAAAGACAGAAGAAAAAATAAAATTGAAACGAATTGCATATCATACTATAGCTTAAAATCTCAGAGTTTGGTAATACACATAGCAATCGAATTTCACTTTTTCTCCCAGTACTGCATTTTATGAGATTTATTACCCTACCCGTCTATCGACTTCCCACTCTATTCTCAGCAACAAAAGAGGGATTTAAAGCACTATATACGTGGTGTTTCTCGATATCTTTTCCCTTCACATCTGGCGCTGCGCCTGTAACCCAGCCAGGGACCACCCGAATTCATAACAGAGGACCTTAATTCAGTTTTAAAATATAAATATACTGGAATTAAAATATGCTACGAAAATGATAAATTTGCTTTCGAAGGAACAAGAGTAAGCTGGTCTGCGGAACTGTTTTGACTTTAAAAAGTAGTCCCCACTTCAAAAAAATTTGAGAAACGCTGTAGTAAGGTATTTGCTATAACGGCTGGGGGATAATCATGCTAATCACACGATGCCTCTGTTCTAGTTGAATGATCGTTCACCTCTGCTGAAGCATATAAACGTGAGGCCAGCATCCGTCTGGTCGACTTGGCTCTTCGTGGGCTGCCGTGCCACGAATTTAATTTAATATACTTGCATAAGGATTTCGTGCGTTTCTGTGAGAGCTTGTGAAACACAAGACATTGAAACTTTTCTTATCTGACTGTATTTTATATTTCTGCCATATATTCCATTAGAACGTCTTGGTTTTCAACCATGTCTTCAACGAATCATTATGACGACATAGTAATTGTTAAATAAACTCATCTATACTAATAATAAATCTGTAGCCGAAATTTTTCTGGTAATTTTCGATTTTCCAAAAATAATTGGGCCTAACATATATAATTAACCACCCTGAAACTGAAAATCGCTTTTTTGAAATTTTTGTTTGTATGTCTGTCTGTCTGTCTGCCTGTATGTTTGTTACCTTTTCACGCGATAATGGCTGAACGGATTTCGATGAAAATTGGAATATAAATTAAGTTCGTTGTAACTTAGATTATAGGCTATATGGCATTCAAAATACATTATTTAAAAGGGGGGTTATAAGGGGGCCTGAATTAAATAAATCGAAATATCTCGCTTATTATTGATTTTTATGAAAAATGTTACATAACAAACATTTCTTTAAAACTCATTTCCGATAAGTTTTATTCTTCGAAAAATTTTGATAGGACTCATATTTAATGAGATAAATGAGTTTTAAAATTAAAATAACTGCCATCTAAGGCCGTGTAATGAAATAAACAAATGACTTCGTCTATAAGGGGCCTTGGTCAACAACAATCGAAAGCTATGAATCATAGCCTACAGAAAATGTTTCTGTGTTTGTATGAAGCAATATCGGAAGCTAAATTAACCGATTTGTATAATTAATTATTAATTCACCATTGGAAAGTGTAGTTTCTCTGTATGGACATAATGCTACAATGTTATTACAGTAACTTCTGAGTGAATTGAGGACAGGTAAGATTAAAATAGCTTCTTATGCACAGAAAACTTGATAGGCTATTCTGTGTATTCGTTTCCTGTATTTCTTAAAATAATGTTTATCTCAGAGAATTAACGAACAACGAGAGTGTATTGATTTAGTATGCAGTAATAATATGTTAGCTTAGCATTTCATTATTTTATAATCCAAATTTTAACTATGCTCAATTGAATCGAGTTAAAATACATAAAATACATATGAATTAAATGCAATGCAAAAAAATTGGGTAATGAGCCAAGCAGATTATGTTGCCCTGTTGTAAAATAAAATTTGTTCCTCCTGAGATTCAAGAGCCCCCATAACAAATTGAAAACTTACTTATCGGGGTACATCCGTTATCAACACACTTTTTATATAATATAATATAATATAATATAATATAATATAATATAATATAATATAATATAATTTAAGTTATTTAAGTTATTTGAAGGGTTCAGAACCATAGTGGGCCAAGCGCCATGTACTGAGTACGTAGAAAACAAGAGTTAAAATTAAGTTATTACCATAATTCAATGGAAACATATAACAAGTAAAATAAAATATACACATTAAATGCAAATGATGTCAATGTTCATTGAACTATGGATGCATGTAATAAAAATTAAGAAACATGTTAAATAATTGTCAGTGCACCAAATGAGTGCTCTCTGGACCAAAATGATTCCATTTTAATTATTTAAATATAATTTAAATTAAGTAACATATTAAACGATTTATCATTCTATCAAACACGAATATTCCCTGGATCAAATGTCCTATTTTAATTATGTAATTACTTTATATTTATTTCTAACGGGTGCAGCGGAGCGCACGGGTACAGCTAGTAAACAATAAATATATATTGAAGAACAATGGCTTCATTTTGAAAGATTGACGTCCTAGAATAACGTTTTTATTCCAATACCGTAGCGCATTTAGCTTCCCTCCCTTTACTCTGTATAATAGGAACTCGATTGGAAATAAAAAGTTCTTTTATGTCACTCCGCAAGAGCTGTCGCTACACAATATACCCGAAGTACAAAAGTGGAGAAATCCTAAGAAATCAATAGACACTTTTGTCATATCGCACCCTATATTTTTCGTGCCGTCCCGTCGTCTTGAAAACCACTCTCGTTCATGGTCTCGTTCGTACTGGGAAGTGCGTCTAACTCTAAAGTCCCTAAACACAGCCGACGCCAGAGTTTTCAGACTCCGAGGCGTCCCAGTATCTCTTCATCCGTTCGCCAGTATCTTTGTTGGGATTCCGTCCGTCCCACCCGCAACTGCTTCCATTGTGACTGCGTATGCTTCGGTCTTTACAACTAACCGGAACGCAGAAGGAGGAGCAGAAAAATGGAAAAAAGAGAGCGAGAAAGGGATATAGAAGAGAGAGATGGGAACAAAGGAGAAAACCCCAAGTATTGACTGAACGGAGATATATAAGTACACTCCCGGTTAATAGAACGGGACTATGTCGTCAGTAATCAAGATTTGTATCGTGCACTTTGTACCACAGTGAGGGAAGAACAAATATATTTCAATGGGAATCGGAGGGATTTGTAACCCGATACACAGGCCACGAGCCATTGGACAACGACCTTGTGTCTAGCTTCTACTACAGAGACTGAGTTGTCACTCGCAAGTTGAGGCGTAAATCTAACAGAAAAGTTTTAAGAACATTGAAATTATACCTACCCTTTAAAATGCAGTATTATAAGTATTATATTAAATATGGATTACCCAACAAATTTAATTGATACAGATTTTAAAGTATTAACTATTGAAGAAATTTATAAATATAGCTTATTAACTTACTGTCACAGAAATCAAATAAAAAATAAATCTAATCGACGTGAATATCGTACTCGAAGACAAAAGTTTACTTTCCCATTAATTGAACCTAAATGTCATACAAGTGCAGTGCTTAAACTTGGTGCTAGTTTCGACCCAAGACTTTATAATAAAATTATAAACAATTTTCCAAATTTGAGATATTTTAAAATTGTACCTTTGTGCAGTATTATAAGTATAATATTAAATATGGATTACCCAACAAATTTAATTGATACAGATTTTAAAGTATTAACTATTGAAAAAATTTATAAATATAGCTTATTAAATTACTATCACAGAAATCAAATAAAAAATAAATCTAATCGACGTGAATATCGTACTCGAAGACAAAAGCCTACTTTCCCATCAATTGAACCCAAATGTCATACAAGTGCAGCACTTAAACTTGGTGCTAGTTTCCACCCAAGACTTTATAATAAAATTATAAACAATTTTCCAAATTTGAGATATTTTAAAATTGAACTTTTTAAAAAAGAAATTTATAAAATTATTCAGGATATATAATACTATCAAATGTGTGTATTTTTTACCTTTTTATTTCTGTCGACTATATCAGTGTTTTTATTGATTTTAATCTCTGGCTTCTGTCTGATTATCAATTTATATTAAATGTGTTTTTCCTCTCTATTTCTCTTTCTTCTCTTTTTGCTCTTGTGTGATGATGTTGATGATGATGACGACGACTACGAAGATAGGGATAATGATAATTATGACTTCGAAAATGGTAATGGTAACATAGCGGTGTTGTGGTTTATTATTATTATTATTATTTTTTTTTATTATTATTACGAACATGGCGATGATGAATAACATAATTATAAAAATGGTGATGGTGGTGGTAGTGGCGGTGGTGGTAACGAAGATAAATATTTGAGCTTCCTCTCTTACAGTTGGGATTACACCTCGGTTTCATAATCAACCAGCATCTATATAGACATTACAATTAAAAGAGATTCTTCTCTTTGGACGTCATCCAAGCGGTGTCAACTGAAGAAATACATTGCACTTTAATAAGGAAAGAGTATGGGAATGATCAGACATCTTAACCTTAATGAAAAATCTAGTTCGTACGGTAACTGGACCGGAAGTTCAGAGCTATCCTTACGAAGGAAAGGAAGTCTGCATCCGAGATTTATTGCCATTCTTCATAAAAAAAAATACGAGTCATCAAAACTCTTTGTCAAAAACAAAAGTAACTTGATATTGCAGACTAATAGTCTCTTCTTTATTTTAGGTGAAATACTTTCAACATAGCTTTATTGTCTACTGTAGCTCCATAGTCCAAGAAATTAAAATTCGTCTACTTAAAATTGATTTCAGTACAAAGACACTTTTGGATTATAATAATAACTTACACGAACGATATAAAAATATGTTTCGAAAATTGTGTAACCTTAGCTGATTTTGTAAAATCGAAGTCTACACAATTATTTAAATCTAATGTCAGACTGGTCAACGTTAGTATATGTAATTTATTATAAGTTTGTTCTTTTAAAGTCTGGGTATTATTATACTGATGGTGACGTAAGTATCCTACCGTATGGGCCTACTGTGCATATTGACATAATATTTGTGTTAACATTTTGAGATTAAGAGAGTACAATTCATACGCTATAGATATTATTTCCGTTAGTGACACAAATACAGTCATACACGTATTTTAATCATAAAGTTGTAGGTGTTAGTCACATATTATTATTATTATTATTATTATTATTATTATTATTATTATTATTATTATTATTATTATGAAATATATATTGTGTTTAGTAAAGCATAATGTTAATTCTTCTTTCTTACTCTGTTTAACTGTGTTTAGTAAAGTATAATGTTAATTCTTCTTTCTTACTCTCTTTAACTGTGTTTAGTAAAGTATAATGTTAATTCTTCTTTCTTACTCTTTTAACTGTGTTTAGTAAAATATAATGTTAATTCTTCTTTCTTACTCTGTTTAACTGTGTTTAATAAAGTATAAAGTTAATTCTTCTTTCTTACTCTGTTTAATTGTGATTAGTAAAGTATAATGTTAATTCTTCTTTCTTACTCTCTTTAACTGTGTTAAGTAAAGTATAATGTTAATTCTTCTTTCTTACTCTGTTTAACTGTGTTTAGTAAAGTATAATGCTATTTCCTCTTTCTTACTCTGTTTAACTGTGTTTAGTAAAGTATAATGTTAATTCTTCTTACTTACACTTTTAACTGTGTTTAGTAAAGTATAATGTTAATTCTTCTTTCTTGCTCTGTTTAACTGTGTTTAGTAAAGTATAATGTTAATTCTTCTTACTTTCACTTTTAACTGTGTTTAATAAAGTATAATGTTAATTCTTCTTTCTTACTCTGTTTAACTGTGTTTAGTAAAGTATAATTCTATTTCTTCTTTCTTACTCTGTTTAACTGTGTTTAGTAAAGTATAATGTTAATTCTTCTTACTTACACTTTTAACTGTGTTTAGTAAAGTATAATGTTAATTCTTCTTTCTTACTCTGTTTAACTGTGTTTAGTAAAGTATAATGTTAATTCTTCTTTCTTACTCTGTTTAACTGTGATTAGTAAAGTATAATGTTAATTCTTCTTTCTTTTTCTGTTTAACTGTGATTAGTAAAGTATAATATTAATTCTTCTTTCTTACTCTGTTTAACTGTTTAACCTCCCTCTTCCCGAATTAAACAACATTGAGGTTAGGGGAGGGAGGTTCTTTAGATCGTACACAGAGACGTCACACAAATGCGGGCCTCCCTGGTCATGGAATCGACATGACGCAAGGCCACCGCATACAGGACAATCACAAGACAACGGACAAATATCCAGTTCTGTGTACGAAATATAAATTTAATTTCTTCTATTTCCTCGAACCTCGGACAGCATGTTTGGGAAGTGCGAACGCTACTGTTAATTCTGCTGCTGCTGCTACTACTACTCCTACTACTACTACTCCTACTCCTACTACTACTACTACTACTAATACTACTACTACTACTACGTTACAACTAATGTTATGTTACTATTGCTACTACTACTAGGACTACTAATGTTAGTATTATGACAGCAAAGCTATTTATAAAATTGTCCTGCGCATCATTCCTGAGGAAGAGCTTGAGATCAGTTGATGTGAATGAAATACCAGTCCCAAAGAAAAACTATACTGTCTGTTTGAGGATATATTTGTAAAGCTAAATGGCGTTACTAGACCCAATTAAATAATAATAAGTCTTATGTAACCTAATCAGGGACAAATTAATTGAATTATTGTGAATTAGTTGAAAGTCTAAATGATTACCATTATATAAATTATATTACCTTGTTGAATATACTGTACAAAGGATATCGGAAAGTAACTTTTAAACTTTTTATTATATAGGCCTACAACTTGAAACTACAATATTCAACAAGTTTTCAACACGGTCTCCAGCCAAATTGAGACATTTCTCATAGTGTTTCACAAGTTTTAGTAGGATCATTTAGGAACATCTTGACACGCTAAGGAAAAATGTTAATTTTGGGACTAATTTATGCAATTTTTACTCTAATTTTTTCCCCTAATATGTATGGATAAATTTTCCGTATATTTCACATGTGGTGCCAATGTGATCACTTTATATCTCTGTATTAAAAAAAATAAAAAGCGATGCCGGAGTGTCGACTTCTCCCATAATGGAGGACATTTCGACAAACATAGGAAACACTTTAACATCCAAAATTTACAACGCACATTTTATTCCTGAAATATACCTAAATATTGTATAATACTCTTACTCACGTTGGTCACACTTGAATTTTTCATCGGTGCCATTTTTCCACTCATGCCTCGTGAAACCATTTTTGGCATTCTCAACGCACTGAAACCGAAGTTCTGTAGTAGTGTCATCGTAATAATATCAACTATACGCGGCACAGTAGGTTGGCTTTTATTGTCCAGTTTGTTTGATGAACTAGCTTCTTCCCCATACACGCCGATCATTAGATGGTTTCCATGTGTGGCAAAGCCTAACTTCTTTTTGCTGTTTAGTCTCAATCAGCTGTTTCCTATTGCTTTCAGACGTCATTACGTCTGAGTCTTGAAGTTTTTCTTTTGTCACCAGAAGTATTAGCAACGGAACTGGGGACAGTTCTTCGAAGGAAGTATCGGTAGGTGATGAATTAGGCAAGCCTAAATGTCCTTGCGCAGATGGTGTCTGTGGTGTTCTTGGAGAAGTGATAATATCTTCTTCAACCCGAATTTCACATTAATTTTCGGACAGAATCAGATCGTACTCAAACATGTTATGTCTATCCTGCAGTACGTCAGTACCTACGTAAATTCTCTTACATCATTAATTGTGAATCCATACAACCTTCAGAATAAAGGCGAAATATATACCGAACTAATTGATCTTCTATCTTTGTATCGAGAGTGGTAATTTTTCCTATTTGTCCGATATCAATGAAAATTAAAATATTAAGTTTAATTAAAATTGGTTGAATGGAAGAAGAGTTGTTTCATAGATGCAGGCAGACACGCAAAGAGAAAAACAGATAGACGGACAAAGTGTTACTAAAGAGCTCTATGACAGATTTCGAACTCTCCTAAGACAAAAAAAAACCCTAAAAATTTTGATAGAGACAGCTAAGAAGGACCACAAGCGAAATCGACACATGTCGAGATCTCTTCAAAACACAGTGTCGAAATCTCCCCGAGTTACACCTTCATTCAAAAGACAACAGTAAACTCGAAACAAAGACAGTTTTTTTAAGGATAGTAACTTCGGCACCTTTACTAACCTGTAAAATTTATATGCAATAATTTTTATATCTACTGATGTAATGTATGTCCAGTCAAAGTACAGTAAACTAAAGATGCTATTTACATTTCGTGACAGAAAAAAAAGTGTAACTCACAAGTATTTTTAGAAAAAGTGCATCTTCTTTAAATACTTTCTAGACTGGAATACATCACATTTTGAATGGACGATATTTCACTTTATAGACTGTAAATATATAACATAAATTAATCTTTATTTTCATTGCTGCAAACTTGCTTAAGTTAATGAATGGATCCACTAAAGTCATTTTATTATGCTTAACTTATTTTCTTAAATTTATATAGTTGTAGTTGTATGTTGTCATTAACGTAAATTCAGTGTCCATAATTCTGTTATGTCAAATTTTGTGTTTCGTTGCTATAATAAAATAATACTACCGCTACTTTATTAAAAAAATAGAAGTAACAGATTCCAAGCATTATTGTCTTAATCTTCATTTTGTACACAGGTATCGGGCATTTATTTGTTTTGCATTTACAATTTATGATTCTATGTTTTCACAGTTTGCCGAAGTCTGTTTTTCCTAATCGATTATAGGCTCAGTATTAGCACCAGTATTTTTGTTTATAGAGTTTTGGAAATGCTGAATGAGTTATTACTAAGTTACTGAATAGTGGAGTGAATCTATACATGATATTGTTTTTTTATCTGTTTTCTAAACGTAATAGTTGCAAAAATCTGTATTTTGACTTAAATTAGGAATGTGAAAAATATGGATTTTCTACATTTAATTTTTGAGGTGTCCCAAGGGCTTTGGGGTTTCTTAAAATTATAATTTTTTTGCCTCTTTGTATATTTGTTCTATTATTTTGTTTCTCATCACATAGCTAATGAATTGCTGCAAAATCACTTAGGCCTATTTAAACTTTATTTGGAAGACTCTAATTTGGGGTTGCAGTATACAGAATTTTTGAGGTGATTCAAAGGGACAAAATATATAGTAGTTTACATAAAATATGACAGAAATTTCATTTCAGCCCATTTATTTTTTTAGTTAGAATTTATTCTTGTTTTCTTTTTAATTTCTTTCTGAGTGGTAACTAAATCAACCGGTCCAATTATCATCATCTTTCTGTTCTTCACTCTAGTAAAACATTCTTTCTTGTTCTGGAACAAGGCGGTCTTTATCACAATTAGGCCTACAGTATTAGCCTTTTTTGTATTTGAAACTGCTTATATCAAATAGTTCGTTTGCTTCTTCTTTGAATTTTGAAATGTTGTCATTTTAGTTGTCGTCACTATGTCTTTTCTTACAAGGCTTCGTTACGTTTGTGTATTAAACATGGTAAGCACGAATCAGTTGTAATATTCTTGTGTGACTGACTTTCGGAATTTATGCCTTTACCTGGATTTCCTTAGTTTTGATAGCAACTCTTTCTGAAATCTCTCCAACAGTAGATTATTTTGATTTGAAGTTAGATTTTAATCCATTTTTGACCCATAGATATTTCATTACGTCATGATAGGTAATTGTGATGGTTTCGACCCTTCTGGCATTGCGAATAAAACGTAGGTCAGATTTCGTGTATTAATATTAGAGATATGTTGATTAAAATACCCTGCAACAAAAAAAATGAATTTATATTAATTTTTTTATATTAATTATATCGTACCTAAGAGTGTTGTGATTATTCCCAATTTTCTTATCAATTGAGGTTTCTATGACACTTCAAGATGAAACAATAGGAGACCAAAAATATGCAGAGTCTTTTAACATGCATTTTTTTTAATATGTTCCTGGTATCCCGTTGAGATTAAATCACTGGAGAATGTTCTCTCGCTAAAAAATCTGAACCTCAAAATTTTGTGAAAATTTCAAAATATTGTGCTCTTGGGGCACCTATAAATATTAATCTATAGAAAATATATTTTGCATTGTTCTTTATGATATCACCTCACAACTTTTCCCTGGTATTACATTTTCAGTGAAGCAAGTAAAGATTTGGAAGTAAATCCCTAAAAGACAAAGTATATGATTATGTCTTGTGACGAGAATATTGTACGAAATGGAAATATAAACATGGAAATTTATCCTTTGAAGAAGTGAAAAAATTCAAATACCTGGGAACTACAGTAACAAATATAAATGATACTCGGGAGGAAATTAAACACAGAATAAATATGGGAAATGCCTGTTATTATTCTGTTGAGAAGCTTTTATCATCCAGTCTGTTGTCAAAAAATCTGAGTTAGAATTTATAAAACATTTATATTACCGGTTATTCTTTATGGTTGTGAAACTTGGAATCTCTCACTTTGAGAGAAGAACATAGGTTAAGGGTGTTTGCGAATAATGTGCTTGGGAAAAATTTGGGGCTAAGAGGGATGAAGTTACAGGAGAATGGAGAAAGTTACACAACACAGAACTGAATGCATTGTATTCTTCACCTGACATAATTAGGAACATTAAATCCAGACGTTTGAGATGGGCAGGGCATGTAGCACGTATGGGCGAATCCAGAATTGCATGTAGAGTGTTAGTTGGGAGGCCGGAAGGAAAAAGACCTTTGGGGAGGCCGAGACGTAGAAGGGAAGATAATATTAAAATGGATTTGAGGGAGGTGGGATATGATGATAGAGACTGGATTAATCTTGCTCAGGATAGGGACCAATGGCGGGCTTATGTGAGGGCGGCAATGAACCTCCGGGTTCCTTAAAAGCCAGTAAGTAAGTATGTAAGTATTACATTTTGAGTCCATAAACTTCATATTTTCACTCCATCCTACTGTATAGGCCTATGAGTAGTTATTTGGATCAAATTCTATTCAACATTCTTTATGTTAATTCTTTAACAAGATCTTTCTTGTACATTTTTCTATTCTCTCGACAAAATTAATTTCAGTAGCTTTGAAATCTGTTACATTATCTTTGAAAACATTTCATGATTTGCTACTGTGTGTAAAATATGTTTTTAGGCCTACTAATGGTATATCATTATGTACTTCAAAACATCACAAGCTTAGTGTAAGCATCAATTAATTTAGCAAAGTGTAATCAAAAGAAATGCAAATAATAATTATACCAGTCCACTCTAATTCGAAAACCAAGTGTTTAGCTGCAACTAGCGTTTACTTCAATCTGCATTCTTAATTAGTTTGCTAGTGACTGCAGCTATAATGCTGAGAACGATTCAAATTTAGATCTGTTAACTGATAATGTGTATCCCAAAGGACTTTTAAATATATGTTTTCCAACTTCAAATATACTAAATCAGATTGATCTCATAAATGAAATAATAAATCTTATTCTTAAATAGAGTTAATTAAATTAAATAGCGATAAACACAAACAAGAAACGTCATTGTGATCGTATAGTCTTCTGTCAGGTTAGAAACAGTAAAAAAAGGAATGGGTACAAAAACGTTGGATTAAGCTGCACGATACAACCAAGAAAATAATTAACGCCACTCCGAGAACCCTTAATGGTTAAATAAGCGACGAGAAACAGCAGCCAGCAGAAATAATTTCTCCCAGCTTCCAAGGCCATCTTGATTGGATGCCTCGTTTCCTCACTAAGGTTTCCCATCAGTCTGCCTTTCATCTTAAATTACCGAATGATAACTCACGGAGGGTACGGCGAAGTACAACCGAAGCCAAATTCAAAATAGAATCTTGGTTTTCAAACCGCAATGGCGGGAAAGCGGGCAGAAGATTACAACAAATATAAATGCAATTACATAGTTTGTAATATTACTACTGTGTCCGCATATTTTGGATAAAATTACTAGAAAAAGTAGTTCAGTCTCCAGCAACATTGAAATTTTTCCTAAAGCATACCACAAAGAGGTCGCGATATGTCATTATTAGAACACTGAACTTTATGCACTAAAAAACCTGCAAATATGTATGTAACTGTGTTAAAAACTGTTTAAATGTGCTCTATAAATTGAAATATATACTGTAAAATATATTTGAGGTTTAATAATACGGTATAAATGAAAATAATGTGGAGTAAAAAGTGTTAAGAAGCCATATTTCACGGAAGATGATCACCCCCCCCCCAAATTAAAATTATGGTTTATTTAACGACACTCGCAACTGCAGAGGTTATATCAGCGTCGCCGGTGTGCCGGAATTTTGTCCCGCAGGAGTTATTATATTATGCTTTTTTTCACAGTATTATAAATTATGGAATTATATTATGGGGAACAGTAGTGGTGCTAAAGATATTTTTATTCTACAAAAAAACGACTATTCGCATTATTCTTGGATGTTCTCCATGGGAGTCTTGTAAACCCTTATTTAAACAATTATCCATATTAACTCTTCCTAGTTTTGGAAGTAAATCCCGAAAAGACAAAGTATATGATTATGTCTCGTGACCAGAATATTGTACGAAATGGAAATATAAAAATTGGAGATTTATCCTCCGAAGAGGTGGAAAAATTCAAATATCTTGGAGCAACAGTAACAAATATAAATGACACTCGGGAGGAAATTAAACAGAGAATAAATATGGGATATGCGTGTTATTATTCGGTTGAGAAGCTCTTTTCATCCAGTCTGCTGTCCAAAAATCTGAAAGTTAGAATTTATAAAACAGTTATATTACAGGTTCTTCTATATGGTTGTGAAACTTGGACTCTCACTCTGAGAGAGGAACATAGGTTAAGGGTGTTTGAGAATAAGGTGCTTAGGAAAATATTTGGGGCTAAGTGGGATGAAGTTACAGGAGAATGGAGAAAGTTACACAACACAGAACTGCACGCATTGTATTCTTCACCTGACATAATTAGGAACTTAAAATCCAGACGTTTGAGATGGGCAGGGCATGTAGCACGTATGAGCGAATCCAGAAATGCATATAGAGTGTTAGTTGGGAGACCGGAGGGAAAAAGACCTTTAGGGAGGCCGAGACGTAGATGGGAGGATAATATTAAAATGGATTTGAGGGAGGTGGGGTATGATGATAGAGACTGGATTAATCTTGCACAGGATAGGGACCGCTGGCGGGCTTATGTGAGGGCGGCAATGAACCTTCGGGTTCCTTAAAAGCCATTTGTAAGTAAGTAAGTAAGTAGTTTATATATAGCCTATTTGAATGTGTAAAATATGTACATTTGAATAATTTGATGTACCAAAGTACTGAAGATATATATAATAATTATAACACAAGAACTAGAATTAAGTTGGCAATTCCTGTTTTCAGATTAACTAAAACAATCGATAGTTTTGTTTTTTTAGGTGTTAAATTTTATGACAAGTTACCAGACACTAAAAGAAGCTATGAATTTTATAAGTCTGATAGGACTTTTCTAATTGAAAGTAGTTTTTATAGCATAGATGAGCTTCTTAATACATAATTATTGTTTATTTGATGTATTTCAACAATGACTAAGCCTATTATAATTGTATTGTTAATGGCTAATAAAGATTATTATTATTATTATTATTATTATTATTATTATTATTATTATTATTATTATTTTACATGCCAGTAAATCTACTTACATGAGCCTGTCGCATTTAAACACACTTAAATGCCATCGACCTGAACCGGGATCGAACCCGCAACCTCAAACATAGAAGGCCAGCGCTATATCAACTACGCTACCGAGGGCGACTCGATTTTCTCTTCAGTAGAAAAATATTTGTCTCAGGAATCGCTTTTTTAATTTTTTCTAAGACTGTACTCAGAGCACCAGCTAGCCTCATGTTGAAGTGAAAATCGACCAAACTTATACACTAGTTATAAATATAGCCTACATTATTGTCATAACAATTTCATATCCATAACAGTAATTCAATAATTATTGGTTTTATTTCTTACACAATTTTTTATTCCTTGGAAATTATTCTTATTTTTATCAAAGAGAAATTCTGAAATTAGATAACAAATCGGCCAAAACAAGGAACGTTAAAGTCATGATCGACAAAGATCCACTTTTACTTTTCCAATATGCTAAATCAATAAAAACATGCAATTGCATGAAGTTCCGCGATCTAGTCATTATTAGAGAAGCAAAGCATACACTTTCATATCTTAAACCATTCTGCCTATCTGTATGGGAACAAATATTTTAACGATTCACAATGTGTAGAATGCAATTAATGCCAATTTTTTTCATGTCTTAAATATTTCTTGTAAAATCTCTATATTTAGTAAAAATATTAATATTTTTTTCATGTCTTGTACCATTTTTCCTCTCCGTTAGTTCAGGATAACCGACAGAGTTTGGAATTGAATGGGTCACATCAGCTTCTTGTCTATGCGGATGACGTGAATATGTTAGGAGAAAATCCACAAACGATTAGGGAAAACACGGAAATTTTATTTGAAGCAAGTAAAGCGATAGGTTTGGAAGTAAATCCCGAAAAGACAACGTATATGATTATGTCTCGTGACCAAAATATTGTACGAAATGGAAATATAAAAATTAGAGATTTACCCTTCGAAGAGGTACAAAAATTCAAATATTTTGGAGCAACAGTAACAAATATAAATGACACTCGGGAGGAAATTAAACGGAGAATAAATATGGGATATGCCTGTTATTATTCGGTTGAGAAGCTTTTGTCATCTAGTCTGCTGTCAAAAAATCTGAAAGTTAGAATTTATAAAACAGTTATATCACCGGTTGTTCTGTATGGTTTTGGAACTTCGACTCTCACTTTGAGAGAGGGACAGAGATTAAGGGTGTTGGAGAATAAGGTGCTTAGGAAAATATTTGGGGCTAAGAGGGATGAAGTTACAGGAGAATGGAGAAAGTTACACAACGCAGAGCTGCACGGATTGTATTCTTCACCGGACAAAATTAGGAACATTAAATCCAGACCTTTGAGATGGGCAGGGCATTTAGCACGTATGGGCGAATCCAGAAATTCATATAGAGTGTTAGTTGGGAGACCCGAGGGAAAAAGATCTTTGGGGAGGCCGAGGCGTAGATGGGAGGATAATATTAAAATTAATTTGAGGGAGGTGGGATATGATAATATAGACTACAGTAATCTTACACATGATAGGGACCGATGGCGGGCTTATCTGAGGGCGGCAATTAACCTGGGGGTTCCTTAGAAGTCATTTGTAAGTAAGTAAGTAAATAACTACATTAGGGAGGTAAACAAAAACAACAGTAGCTGCTGAATTAAAATAAATGTACGTTAATGTTGAAAAAATGTTCTTATCATTGGAATCATCCATGTGCGTTTTTTTTTTAATTTCATCACTCCAAATATTTTAATAAATCAATATAGTTATAAACTAAAAAGTTAAAAAAAAAATTATTTCTAATTCGTGCTTACATGGATAGGAAGCCACCGTAGTAGCTGAATTGGCCGAGGTGCTTGACTGCCGGTCCGGAGTGTGGGTGTGGGTGTGGGTTCGATTCCCGCTTGGGCTTATTACCTGGTTTTGTTTTTCCGAGGTTTTCCCCAATGCAAAGCGAATGTCAGGTAATTTATGGCGAATTCTCGGCCTCTTCTTGCCAAATACCATCTCACTATCACTAATCCTATCGACGCAAAGTAACTTAGTAGCTAATACAGCGTCTTTAAATAACCAACTACAAATAGATAGGCCCTATATATATTCATGAAAAACTTATTATGCCGCGTAGAAATTGCGTAATAAATTCGTTAATTACGCTGTAGTAAAGGTGGGTAGATACTAGCAATGGTAGCTGAATGTAACAATTCCTACGAATAGGCGTCCTTCTCACTTGATGACGTTACCAGAAATGATAATGCTTTGTTTAAACACGGTTTGAACTGTAGAATATATTAGTCTAAATGGATCTGGATAAGAATTAAGAACGTGCCTGCAAATTTCACTTATCATGTTTTATGCAACATTAATCTACGACGCTGAACTCACAGCTTTACTTCCTTCCCGGAACATGCCATTATATTTTATATTTTTGTCACTAGCAAAATAATTCGTCGCCCTTCAAAATCCACCTATATCGAACTGGTTTGAATCCACGAATATCGGATCCATCAGTCAACATAGTAACTGCGGATCTACAGGGGAAAGTAAACATGTGATTTCTGTAAAATATGCATTATATAATTTATAGTGTCAAATCTTCTCTCATCTCATTTTTCATCTTTGTACCAATATTGTTACAGTCACAACTGGAATTATTGGTACAATCGTTATTCCATTCCTTTTCGTTATATCAATTTTAATCTTTAATGCCCCGATTTGATTGACCATTACACTTTAACTACGTCATACTACTTTTAACCAAAAAATTGTATGGAAAGACATGTTTCAACCATCATGGCTGCTTATCCTACAGTTTTCATCGTCTCCCTAGGATTTGTTTTTTATCACCTCCCTAGCATTTGTTTCTTTTATCATCTCCCTAAAATTTGTTTCTTTGTTTGCCAACATTGTAATTTCAATAATTATACCTCTTAAAATGATTCATGGTTATTTTTGTAGGTTATTTTACGACTCTTTATCAACATCTTAGGTTATTTAGCGTCTGAAGGAGATGAAGGTGGTGATGCCGGTGAAATGAGTCCAGGGTTCACCACCGAAAGTTACCCAGCATTTGCTAATATTGGGTTGAGGGGAAACCCCGGAAGAAACCTCAACCAGGTAACTTGCCCCGACCGGGAATTGAATCCGGGCTATCTGGTTTCGCGGCCAGACGCGCTAACCGTTACTAAACAGGTGTGGACTCCATGGTTATTAATTCATCATCCTTAATTAAAACTTTTCTGTCATTAATCTTGTTTATATTGTTTAGGTTATATTTTAGCTTCTGCTGTATGAGATTAAGAATAATCACTATCAGAGAATGTTTAATATATATTGATAATTGAAGTGAAATGCAACTCTTTTAATAAAAATAAACTGAATCAACAAACCTTCTTGACTAGCAATCGTCGATAGAGTAAATTGAAGGTTATATGGTTGATACAACTGGTAGCAAGAGAACAGCTCGTCATAAAACACTACTGCAATATAGCGGAATATTTGTAGTGATGAGATGATACAATAATTCATTTACAAGACAGTTTAGTACATATTTTAGTAATTCAATTAATATTTTATTGTATTAGAGTGCTTTATTTCTTCTAATATTTGTATACTGTCTTCTAATCATGTAATAGTTAACTAAATCCAATCTAGTTTTGATTTTCTCTAGATAAATTAAAACCTCTAGTGAGATTACTATAGATTGTTACACTTTTACTACGTCATACTATTTTTGACCAATAAAATGGTACGTAAGGACGTCTTTCAATCAATCATGGTTGCTTATCGTACAAGAATTTTATCGCGTCCCTAGCATTTTTTTAATTTTATCGCTTCCCTAGAATTTGTTTGCTTTTATCACTACTGCTTTTGTTTTTGCACTGGTCTGGACGTCAAAAAAAAAAAAAGCACACACACACACACACACACACAAACCACTCCAGTCGATGCACAGCAGTTTCAAATATGACTCGCATTGGCATTCGAGAAGAAAAATTAATAAAGATCACTGGTCATAGCTATGCATCTTCCCTGAAACCCTATTTGCAAATAAATTAATAGCATCATTCGGAAATCCTGAATGAATTGAGGATTAAACCATGTACATCAACGAGTTCCGCTTCTTTTACGCACACGTCCAATATAACATCAACTGAACCACCAACCACTAAAACATTCAAATTTTAAAATTCTACTTTCAATAATTGTTCCTTTTAAAATTATTCATGTTTATTTTTTATTTCATCGTTCTTAATTAAAACTTTTCTTGTTTATTTCATCATCCTTAACTAAAACTTTTCTAACACTTGTTTATGTTATTGTTTCTGTTATATGTTATTATGGATAGTAAGGTATCAGAGATTGTTTAATATTAAGATTTATTGAAAGTCATCTGTCAAGCGACGTTGTTTACTAGGATCCGGATAAGTGAAGTGAAATGCAACTGTTTTAATAAAAATGAAACTGAACAAAAAAGCCTTCTTGACTAGTAACCGTCCACAGAGTTAAATGAAGATTCCATAGTTGGACAACTGATAACAAGAAAACATCTCATAACACACTACTGCCATCTAGCGAAATATTTGTAATGTCGACATGGTACAATAATACATTTGAAGACAGTTATATTTTCGTAAGTCAATTAATATTTTATTGTATTAGAGTACTTCGTTACTTATAATCTTTATATACTGTCTTATAATCATGTAATAGTCAAATCCCACTCGAGTTTTGATTTTCTCTAGATAAATCAAAACCTCTAATGAGATTACTATAGATAAAATTAACGTCTATATAAAGGATTGTAGTGTTGTTACTTATTTGTCTTATTCGTTATATGTAATGTCAAAGCTTAAACAAGTAAGATTGCTGTCAAGACTGCAATTTACTTTCTTAAGATACGACTCGAAGATAGTGAAATTTAAATTTCAAATTGGAGGCGAGAAATGATTCACATTGCAATTTTCTCAACAACATTTTATTAGATGCTGTGTTGTTATGAGACATTGCCATATAATCATATAATAAAACCGCTATTAAAGAGCTCAGACATGCTGTGTTCATTTATGCAAGAGCATAAGCACATGAAAGAATCTTCAAATTACTAACAACCCACATCACATTTTGTAAATCTCGATAAACCAGATATTGCCAGGTAAATGTCTCACAATTCCTTCTATCTCGAAATCTAACGTCAGTCTCACTCACTCAGTCCAAGATAAAAATCTTGCACACGGAATGTTTTGAATGTATTCTGCTTGAAAAGAAATGCTGTAACCTTTAAAGCGTGTCCCGAATACAACGCACTTTTCAGCATGCACCTGGTCTTCTGAACGAACAGATTTTATTTCTGTTCTTCAAAGGGATGCAATTATTGAATTTATAATTAGGACTTAAATAAGATCGGTGATTAGAGCATACATCGGCAAAACTTACCTTCCGAATACACCAAAAGAACGCTACAAGCTCAGCACTCAAATGGAAGGGGGGAAAGGGGGATGGGTACGCTTCTCCTTACCACAGTATTTAATGTGCAGTGCCGGACTGTAAACTTAGAAGTACAACGTTGAACACAGTGGTTATTATTGATAAGATTTAATTCAGTTTCTTCGTCATTTTGACTAACTTCGTAGAACAATAAATGGTAAAGTGTAACAAAACGAAACCGGAACAGTAATTCAAAGAAAAATGGCATTTGATTAACTGATTTAAGTTAAGAGTAAAATTACATGTAGCTAATTTTAACTGTGAAATGAAATGCTCACCTGTAATACGAGTTTCTTTTTTTATTTTACAGTGTTCATTTTTCTGAAACACAATTGTTCACATATTATAATATAATGTGGAGGCAAACATGGCTCTGATTTTGGCTGTATAAGACGTCAGATTAGCGTATTTTAATTTGTTCAGCAATTTGAATATATTAACACCTTTCAGATCTTTCATTAGGTTTCCGAAAACATGTCGTTTAAGAAATAGTAATATACGTTACAAGAGCGGTATGTTGACGTTTTCATGTTCGAGGAAAAGATTGAAGAAGCGAAAAGTAGTTGAGCTTTTCTAATTTTCGAGAACATGAAAACAAACATACCGCTCGTGTATCGTACATTATTTTGTGCGAAGATCGTTTATTACATACCTGAAAGACGAATTTCTAATTAGTTCCAATGAAATCTCCATGTTGGTTTCTGTTTAATGACGGCAACTTCAGAAAACCGAAATATCTTTCTTCAACATTGTTGCTATAAAATGTTTTCTGTGTTTACTATACTCCAGCAGGCCGTGATATACGTCTGTCTTTTTTTCCCCCAGTCTATAAATATGAACTTAAAACAAACGGTAAGGTCATGTAATGATTTATTTTTCATTTTAATATTTTAACAATATTATTTATATAACATATTGCAGTAATAACATCGACATCTGGAATCTTGTTGATTTTTTCACGGTTTCCTTAATGTTACTTGTATCAGGAATGCAATAAGTTTCGTGGAGTAGTAGACTTTACTTAATTTTTGAAAATATTTAAAAACAATAATTAACATTACAATTTAGGTGAAATTGCAGTGGTAAGTTTCCAATTTATAATTATTACTATGTTAAACGTCTCTAAAGATAATATTTTAAAAGCCTAAAGCAGTAAAATGAATGTCGCGCTTAAGCGGTAAGAAGAGGGAAATTGTTATGTGTGTTAGGTTGGGAATACTGAATGTGGTATTTCACACTTACCGCGTATTGGTTCTGTGCGGAAAACAAGCAAATACGCACGATCTCGCACAAAATATTATACAATTTACTTTTGTAATTCTGGCCTTAGTTTCATTATTTGTAAGCCAAAAGAATTTCCATGTAATCGAAAATGAATTTCAATTATCTTAAATTGAAGGAGTCTTTTGTTATGAAAATCTATTTGTAATTCATTCAAGAGGTCAATGTAAGATAGGCCTAGTCCTATATTGGATACAGTATTGCTAAATGAGTGTAAGCAAGGAAAATTAAATATGTTCTTTTGTGATAAATTTTGCTTTTCATACGTCTATACGTAAAACGAGATAATTGATACTGTCGTACATATGAACTATATTTTTGTTATGTCCCTGAAGCTACTGATTTAATTTGTTGAGGTGTTCTGAAATTTCGGCAAGGAATGCCAAATCTAGCAGTCAATTTTCTTCCCCCAACTAGGAAGTTTCCATGTTCCATTAACAGTTAATTATTTATTAACATATTGATATCCTAGGCCAGCGAAATATATTTGAAACATAGGCGACAATTACCGGCGCTAAAAATCATTTTTATTTGGAAATATATTACTGCACCTTTTCCTACAGGCAGAAATTATTTTCGACGAATCACTTTTTCACGGCTAATTCACCTTACAGTTCTGTAATATATAAATCATATGGCAAATCTAGCATTCTTGTCCCATATCCTGTAGGAGTTTTCGGAATTTCCGATGTTTTAATGGCTTCGATGTTATTTGGTTTGTAGTGTCAACAACCAACTCCATAACATTTATCATATTTGTTGTTTTGCTCCTTAGTGCACCTTGGTGAATTATACTGGATGAAAGTTAAGTTATATCATTGTAATTGCTGTTGTTTAGTCAACTCTCTGAAGATAGATCTGAATCTCAAAAGTGATACCAAGAAGGTACCACTTATGAGGCAACTAGGCCAGGTGGCCAGATCCTTTTCCCTTTCATTGCATACATTGCCGACTAGTTACATATGACACTAATCAGTCTTCTGATGCATACAAACAATTGTTCTTTCTCTGATACATATCAAGTGAGATATACCGCCTGATAATAGATATACATATCAGCTTGAGTTTCAATCAGAGGATGTTATAACATTATCAATGTTTAATTGTGAAATTACGGGAAATGAAGTTATAAGTTTTAAAAGAATTGCAATAATAATTGATATATCTTTTTCAAGGATAGGTATTATGGTCGAAATTCACGTCTCTGTGGATTTTTCAAGGGTTTTAATAGGAAGCCAGACCACCAGCGTTATTAGTTACTGTTACGCTGTGTACAACAAATTTCAAGTCCGTTTCTCTTGCTTTGTTTTCCAGGGGCTGGTTCGCGAGTCACAAAATTCTGACGTGTGGATTAGAGTACACATTTTGATACCGTATGAATGAATTCCAGTTTCACAGGATGATTCATTTATTCGTTCAATAAGTTAGCCTATTCAATTATCAAATCAATCAATCAAAGAAACAATCAAAACTAAATCAGTGAATCAATCATTCGTTCGTTAGACTGGTTTATTTCGTTTTTTAACTTATTTGTTATGCTAAATTAGTATTTCAGAGTTAGTAATTATCATCATCATCATAATTATCATTACTACTACTACCGCCGCCGCCACCACCACCATCACTACCGCTTCTACTGCTACTGTTGCTGCTGCTGCTTCTACTGGTACTACAGAAAGTGTTCCTTAACTCTCTGCGTAGGTCTTATCAGGATGATTTGGTGGTCACATCTGACAAGCAACCACGATATAACTACATTTCTCAATCTAGGGTTAGTAAGTGTGTAGAATGTACTGAAATTCCTGTTTAACTCGTATAATTAGGACTAAATTTTGAAGGAGGAGATTTTTTGTCACATGCCAGGTTTATTGTAATGTGTTGTCTCTCAGCGATAACCTGTTAGTTTCAATATAAAAGGTTTGAAGTGAACAGGGATAAGCGGAATCCATAAATTTAATAATTGAACTTTGACATTCAATAATTATGATGAAAAAGAATAAAAATTGCGATATTAAGTTGAGATCCACGAACACACAACATATTTGTCGGCCCATAGGTTACATTTCCCTTAGCTCTGGGGCTAGTGTAATCTAATACTTTTCTGCAGTAAAGATCAAAATATATCTTGAGCAAAGGTCAGAATAGCTGTCTTGGGGCAAGTGATATGAAAGAACATTACAGTCTGTATAGAATCAGAATTTTATATTCTGGGCATTTAATACACTGCATATATTTGAATGACAAAAGATACACAAACTAAATAAAAAGCCTTTTAATATTCCTAAGAACTTTTGCTTAAGACAAATTGAAAGAATCAAAAGATACATAGAATCACGGTTTTATATTTTTGGCGCGAAAATGTTACCACTCAAGAATATTTATGTGAAATAACTTCTAGCAGCATGAACATTCGATAATTGGCACCACTTAACATACTCGCTTTTTTGAGTTTAATGACATGATTTACACTTGTGCCCAAATTTAAGGCTGGTTCACAATAAACCGGGAACGGAAACGACAACGAGAATGACAACGGAAATATTGTTAAAATAAATGTATTTAAATGTGAGTATTCACAATTATCTATAGTAAATATTCTAATTTAAATCCATTTATTTTAACATTACTTCCATTCTCGTTCTCATTGCCGTTTCCGTTTCCGGTTTATTGTGAACCAGTCTTTACACTTACACCCGGTTCAACTTATTTTTTAAAACGGAATATAAGAATAGAGTGATTGTACTTATACGTGTAATATGGAGATAAATACTATCGAATCTTGTACTGTATTCTTTCATCTTTGATAACTTCATAATACTTTTTTTTTAATGTGTAGAATTGTAAAGGCAAGGTTGGCATCCGAGTACAACCGTGAACTGGGGTTACTTTGAACACAGAGGAACCTTTGAACATTTTTTTTTTTTTTTTTTTTTTTTTTCAGAAAATCATATTTAGGTTTCTACATGCTGCACTTGTTATAGATGGAGGTAAATTTGGTATGAGAATAATTTTTATGATAATTTACCTCCATCTATAACAAGTGCAGCATGTAGAAACCTAAATATGATTTTCTGAAAAAATGTTCAAAGTTTCCTCTGTGTTCAAAGTAACCCCAGTTTACAGAATGTGCTAAATTGCTACTATTCCAATGTCGGAATGACGACATTTATAATTTTTGTGTACAGTAATATTTTAATAATGATGATAATAATAATAATAATGATAATAATAATAATAATAATAATAATAATAATAATAATAATAATAATAATAATAATAATTCTGGGAATACTGAAACTACATATTTAATTTTATTCCTCTTTTTTATATATCATATAAATTCCAGTTATACTGTTTAGTTTCCTTCCCTTTTTCTCTAACTTTCACTCTCTCTTTCACCATTCTGTGTATTTAATCACTTTTACCGTACATCCACAACTTGACGCTATCTGATACAAACATCAAATTCGTATGGAAGTTTGTCTATACCAACAGGACGTAACGACCCTACCTTCAATACTGCATTAAGTCGCTCACACATCCACCCACCCTGCAGTCCATTTATTCATCCATCCATCAATTAATTAAGACGTAACTTCTCCATGGCCTTCTCCCTCCCAATTTCCCGATGCCAATGCCTCGCTCAGCCTTTTTAATTCCTCATCTCCCCCAGTTATTCCTGAGCATAAGAAGAAAACCGTTCATCTCCCCTCTTCGTCTTCATTGTTCCCTCTGTGCTCTTTTCATTCTATTCTCGTAATTCGAAGTCTCCGTGACAGAATGATTCCTTATCAGATATTGCCGAAGGAAATTAAAATAGAATTGAAGCTGATGTGCCCTTAATTCTAAGTGCGCACGCCCTATTTTCTCGTGAAACACGTGTCTTATCTTTTTTCATTGTCTTATCTCTCTTTATATGACAAACTGATAAGAATGCAAGGAATTAGATAATTCATCACTGAAGTTATTCCATCTTATTTTCTTTATTGCAAAAACTTAATCTGTTGGACATCTACATTTTAAACTATTACCTTCCAGGCATAACTACAGTTCTTGTTTCTTGGAAGTAGTATTATAATATTTTTGGTGATATTCTATTTGCTGTGCGTGATCCTACTATGTGTTTTCTTATTCTTCGATCTTTCATTGTAAATAAATATAATAATAATTTATTTAATCTGACAGGATTAAGGCCATAAGGCCTTCTCTTCCATCCTACCAGATAGCACATTTAAATACAAAAAAGAAATGCAAACACTGATGAAAATGATACAAATTAAGTTAAAGCCCTATAGAGGGTCAACAGAGTCAAAAGTACATTACAGTGCTCTCATCGAGCTAATACAACAAAAAGAAAGAAAACAGAGATAGCAATGATGATATTGATAACTGACAATAATAATAATAATAATAATAATAATAATAATAATAATAATAGTAGTAATAATAATAATTAATATGTAATGTATTTATTAATAATAATAATAATAATAATAATAATAATAATAATAATAATAATAATAAATACATTACATATTAATTTTCAATTTTACAACAGCATAGTTACAATATTTACTATATGTCATGGGTTAAGGTGAAGTTGCGCAACCTGACATGTGTTCAATAAGCAATTCCACGAACTACAATGTGATTTTTTAATTTAAATTTGAATTTTGATATTGTCCGACAGTCTCTGACGTGGTCAGGGAGAGAATTCCAGAGGCGTGGAATGGATATGCTGAAAGATGATGAGTAGAAGGATGTTCTGTGCAGAGGAATAGAGAGAAGGTACATGTTCCGGGTTCGAGGTAGTGAAAGGTAAACAAAACGAGATGCTAGGTAAGAGGGTATGGAGGTAAGTACCAGATATTTACAGTAGGTAACATGCATTGGTTCCTCACTCATCCCCTCACTCCCATCGCGAATTGTAACATTTTCTCTCCTTGAATTCCACTTCTAAGTAAATTATTGGCACTTCCATGACTAACTAGTTATTATAATTTCATACATATTAATGTTAGTATCTTTTTGAGTTCTGTTTCGAAATATTCTTTAAAAACATTAATTTATTCATTCATAGTGTCCAAACCTGTGGAGTAACGGTCAGCGCGTCTGGCCGCGAAACCAGGTGGCCCGGGTTCGAATCCCGGTCGGGGCAAGTTACCTGGTTGAGGTTTTTTCCAGGGTTTTCCCTCACCCCAATATGAACAAATGTTGGGTAACTATCGGTGCTGGACCCCGGACTCATTTCACCGGCATTATCACCTTCATATCATTCAGACGCTAAATAACCTGAGATGTTGATACAGCGTCGTAATATAACCCAATAAAAAATCATTCATAGTTTTCTGCCCAAGGATAGGTATTTCACTGCAAACGCAGAATTCTCCAGTCTTCCCTGTTTTCAGCCTTAGCCTTCTTTTTCTTTCTGCATACAATCTATATACAGAGTGATTCACAAGGATTTACCGCCACTTACGGAGCTTATTTCCGAAGCATTCTGAGGAAAAAAATGTCATATAAACATGGATATCATTCTTAATGTATTCAGAGTTAAACTAATTTGAAGTTGTTTGTAAAATACCTCTTTATTTAGTTTTTAGGACAAAAGAATATTACAAATAGAGAATAAACTATCCAGAAGTATAATTTCTTTAATTGGCTAGTATTCTGAAGCTAAAAATATGTTGTTAATTCCATAGTTGCTTTGTACAGATTTCTACAATTTTTAACTAAAAATTACATTATTCTTACGCAATTATCACAACAATAATTTATTAAAATCACATGATTTCTACGTACTTAATCCTTTACAGTCCAACTTTCCATCCTAATGTACAGTCTTAAACAGTTTACAAGAGTGACATGATTTCTGACAATTGCTGTGATAAGTGCGTATGAAAAATGTGATTTTGTAGTAAAAACTCCAAAGAAATAATTCTATACGAAGCAATTATAGAATTCACAACACATTTTTAGCTTCAGAATATTATCCAATTAAAGAAATGATACTTCTGAATAGTTTATTCTCTATCTGTAATATTTTTTTATCCTTAAAATTAAATAAAACAGGTATTTTAAAACAAATTGAAATTAGTTTAACTCTGAAAATACAGAGAATAGGACGCATGTTTATGACATTTTTTGCTCGAAATGTCTTCGGAAATATGCTCCGTAAGTGCTGGTATCAGCCTATATACAGTATCTTAATGTTGTCTATCATCTGAAATATTTTCTGCCTCGAACGTTCCTTCTGTTCACCACTCCTTTCCGTGCATCCTTCAGTAGGCAGTTTCTTCTGAGCCAGTGATCCAGCCAGTTCCTTTCCTTTTTCTTCCTGATCAGTTTGAGCATTATTCTTTCTTCACCTATCCTTCCTAGCAAAGCTTTGTTTTCATTCTGCCTGTCCATTTCACACGCTCCATCCTTCTCCATATCCATATTTGAATTGCTTCCAATCCTTCTATCCACTTCGTCGTAACGTCCATATTTCTGTCCCATACAGTGCCACATTCCACACAAAGCACTTCACTAGTCTCTTCCTTAGTTCCTTTTCCAGAGGTCCGCGGAAGATGCTCCTTTTTCTATTAAATGCTTCCTTTGCCATTGCTATCCTCTTTTTAACTTCCTAGCAGCAGCTCATGTTATTACTTATAGTACACCCCAAGTAGTATATTTACCTACTTGCACTACTGCCTCACTTCGAATTCACGAGTTTAACTTCTTTATTCTCCTTCCTATAACACGCCTTGTTTGCATTTATCATCATCTCTTATTTCTCAGAGCTGTCATTTAGCTCCAGTAGCATTTCCCTTTGTATCATCTCTTCTGATAAAACGCCATATCATCAGCAAATCTTATGCCATTTATTATTCTTCCTTCTATTATCACCCCTTCATGTTCTGGAAACAATTATTCCCTAATTCCTCCAAGTAGATGTTGAACAGAGTAAGTGATAAAGGGCATCCTTCTCATAGTCAACTTTGGCTTAATGCATTGTTTTGTAACACGAACCAACTGCACTCTTCTCATTCTTCTCATTAGTAAAGACTATGGTGAATTCTCTAAAGCAAATATTTCGAAATGTCCAAATAAGGTGCAAGAGAAACTTCTGGCCACTGGTACGAACTATTGTTTGCACAATTTTTTCGTTGTAGTAGAAAATGACTGGAATTGTTTTAATTGTTATATTCCTTGACGCACTTCATTGGCTTGAAGAAAATTTGTTAGCTTTCACTACGCATTTTATTACTTGGTTCTGGGGTCGTATCAAGAAAGCTACGTTTCGTTACCGTCACAATCGAAATGGAAAGCTAGGATTGTTCTCAGAAGTCTCGGTGTATTAATGTGTAAAAAGTGCACACAAACCTTATTTTTCTTCAAGTTCTGAGTTGTTTTACAAATCGTTTCGTCATTGATTTACAGACCCTCTGAATCCATTTGGAACGTTTCACATCGGCCGTTGGTTGTTATTTCCTGCAATTTTTCAATAAAATATGGCTTTAGAATCATTTTATTGGGCTTAAATGTTCGTCGTTCAATAATATATTCCATGGAATTAATGGCTATGACACTCAAAAACACGGGTACGACACAGAAATTTATCTCCATTCCTTTTCTTCATCATCCGAAATGTCTCTCTTGGTTCCTTTCTTTCCTCACGAGTTACACAACGGAGACGTTTAATTTTGCTCGCACCAAGTTCTAAAATGGTATAAATGTATGATGACTTTCGACCTATCACCACAGTCTACTATATACAGTCGCGAAGCTCAATATGTACTAAAAATGCAAACATGGGTAGTTGCCCACCACTAGGATCGCTACTATCACCTCATCATCGCAGATCTCTCTCCTAGTAGACGACAAAATATGTTACACTTTCGTTGTGTTCTTTTGGAAATATTAACACCTTCCTTCCATTATTGAAATATTAAATGCATAAAGTTAATTTATTATTTTAATCAAGTATATTAAATTCCACCATAAACTCGAAGATACCTGCAAGAAATAGGTTAATATTATTTTTGTTTGTGCAAAACGAACTGAAATTTACTATAATCGCTTCACTCATTCAAGATTATAGCGATAATTAACTATGAAACCAATAAATATTAATTTGCATTTCCCTTTACAACAATAATAATGGAAATATGAATTAATGGAGTAACTTACGTGTACAGGTACTTGTAGTGTAGGCTTACGTAGTTAACAAAGTGGGATGAGGTTAAGCAATAATAATCACGCCAGAATTGGAAATAAAACGTGATCAATAAATTTTATTGCAACAGACTTTTTCTACGTCTCTAGTAAAGTAACAAATAAAAATAACAACAAAATTAACAGCTATAATTAAAAACATATCCTTTAAAAAAGAAGTAGGCCTAAGCAATAATAATCCCACCAGAATTGAAAATAAAACGTGATCAATAAATTTCATTAAAACAAACTTAATTTTTCCACGTCTCTAGTAAAATATTATTATTCCAATTATTGTATTTTAGCCATTAACATTTTCATTACAACCAATAAAGAACATTTCACAAGCATCAATGTGAAATACGCAACGAGCTAGCACTCGATGGAAATACGACACAATCCAAAGTCGACCATGGACAGTCTATTGTTTCTAGTTGCTAACCGCTTGGAGCGTTTTATCACGAGATTTGCAAAAAATCACCTCAAGCTTCGCGACTGTATATAGTAGACTGTGCTATCACTGGGACCCCCTCTTAAGATTAATTTTCACTTCTGGTACATGACAGCTACAATTTTATCCTGTTGCAGCAGTTTTCTTTTCCAATTGCAGCATTCGGATAAGTGGTGCAGCAATTAAAGATATGCATAACCAGGAGAAATAGTTTTAAATCATTCAGACACATGAATGCAGTTTTGAAGTGAAAGTTTCAACGAAAAATAAATAGCCCTTCGGTGAAAATATCCTGAGCTAATCTCGAAGTAACTACTAAGTATTTACCTTGGATACTCATTTAACATAACGTACTAAGTAATAAGCCTATACGTATTATTCTGTACGTTTTGAAATTGCGTAGCCTACATTAAATAAGAATAATAGATTCTACAGTAACATATAAAACAAAATAGACCTATGTAATGTGAACTTTAGTTCTAATTTCCCCGTTTTGGATATACGCGACATAAATGTTTACAGTATGTACCGTGACGTTAGAAACGGCGACATTCTATTGGACAAGTCATTAATTCATCAGCTAGCATGCAGGTATGCTCATTACATACGTAAACAAACATCAAGTCAGAAAGCTAGTACATTGTACACTTGTAGGCAGGTAAACAACGTAATAGGGGAATAGATTAATCTGATGTTAACAGTTGTAATATTGACCTAGAGAGAAGAAATAAACACCCCTCCATCCGCTGCACGTACTTACGCTGAAAGTATCCCAAACTCTAGAACATTCGTTTTCTTACACTTTTACTTGAGAGAAATAGCCCTTTTCACACCAGTCGTATTGAACGCTGATAGAGAATGTAACGGCGGGAATGCCAATGTGAAAAGGGTGATTTGGCATGCCATATAATAGAGAGATCACATAATACAGGTACAAGACGGTTGGCTCCTAGTCATTGGATTTCTCACATATCTGTGTGGAACATTATTGTGTGAAGACCCTCTTTTAAATGAAGACTACAAGGGGAAAACCTGATTTATCACGTTTTACTGTTTTTACAGGAGAACGAGATAAAAGTTTCAAGACCCATTACGTTCTATTGTCTTTCGGTTATCATTCTTCAAATTTCTTTGGACTAATGACATTGATATTCTGTGCAGTAGAACTATACAAATCTACAGTCTATTACATGACATCTGAAACAGAAAATCGATAATTTTGGATTTATCATTTTTTCCCCTGTACTCTTCATTTAGAAGAAGGTCTTCAAAGTGTTTGAGAGACCATCATGCCTACGTGAGGCGAGGTGCAGTAAAGTTATACTTAAATATACAACGATGTGTTTTGATTTGATCATTTAACTCTTATTTGTCATCTTAAATCACTACCTGTGTTACTACGACCATTTTTTCATTTGAAAAAATTTATTTGCCTCGACTGCAGAAAGCTCTGCACCTGTTGTTATTGTGTTCACTTGCGAAACACTGTGTATACTGAATATAAAATAACCAATAGCCTAATTGAAATGAGAATTCACTAAGTGGCACAATATTAAATATTTCCAAAACAAATATTACACTAAACGTAGTGCTTTTATTCTGGATCTTTATGGTCACCCTCATTGAGGGCAGATTATTTTGTTAAAAATAGTTGCTGTTGTAGAAAATATATTTTATTAAATTAAACTTATTCCGCAGATCAAAACCGGATCAGAGAAATATATTTTAGTGAAAATACTCGTATTAATGTACTTCTTGAAAATAACAAAATGTTAACACAACTCCAAAAAGTTAATAAGATTGTCCATCTCCAATGGATTCCAGCACACTGTGGAGTCATGGGGAATGAAACCGCAGACACACTTGCAAAGAAAGGCACAACAATAAAACAAAAGTCTAAATTTAATTTCTCATATTCCTCAATAAAACGCTTGATCACTACAAAATTTTCTCATTCATACCTATAAGAAATAGAATCAAATGCTAAAGACAAAAAATGGATTACACTACTTTCCAACCCAGATATAATACCCCAGAGACCAAGGAAAACAGCAGTTGCAGCCTTCAGACTATTGACAAATCATGACTGTCTAGCAAGTCATCTCTACAGAATAGGTATCTCAGCTTCACCAATATGTGTCCTGTGTAACGATCCAGCAGAAATGAATGAAGATCACTTGAAGACCTGTGAAGCATTAAGATCAGAAGAAACTGCAGTTCAAAAGTATTGGAAAGCACGACTGCTCATGGCTTCATTGCCAGATGCAAGGCACTAGACGACAACAACAACAACTTTCATTTTCATGAATATATTGCTTCCATTTCTAACCATTAGGCTATATTATAATGCGGCACATTTCATTATTTTTCGAAAGTGGATTCACTTGTATAATGCTAAAAATATTTACATATTCATTAGATAAAATATGAGATATTCATCTGTTGAGTAGGCAGAGCATACAACATGCAATTCATGCCAGTGTGTTCGTACAGGTAACTGCTTAATTACTACATTAATTGTACGCATTTATTAATACTTGTATATTTTTTATACTTTGTCTTTCAGGGCAATCCCTATTTTACGGGAAGTTTATTTGCATACATACAAAGGAAAATTCGATTTTTTAACCCTTAAATTGGCAAAAACTTCATTTCTCACATTAATTTATTAAACCGTGTCGGACTGTAAAGAAAACAACTATCGCAATGTCCATATTTTATATGTTGTACAATATTATAGTATATTGTGTAATTTTGGTTATTTAATTTTCCTACCAATATTTTCTAGTGTTCTATTAACATTATAGCATATATTAACCTGT